>NW_021853405.1:7711-16834 GCF_003651465.1 Formica exsecta
AAAGTAAATTGATTTTATGTAGTGTGAAGTCGGATTTGCTGTTATCATGAGTCACAATTAATTATTGAATCGGTGTTTCTGCAATTGAGACTCAGTTGTTAAAAACAAATATACGATTTCTCCGCAGAGGGTCCGCCTTATATCCCCGCTTGACCGCTTTCTACTTCCAGGTTGGCTCGCTCGACCTTCGCCGCGTAGCGGCGCCGCCCGGAACTACGCGCGGACGCGTGTCCGCCAAGTTGCGGGTCGCACTATTGTATTGCGGATTGTGCTTAATGTGACGACCTATGGCAGCCACAATATCCATTCGATTATTCGTGTTTATTTGGATTGACAACAATATGGATTAGAATGTAATGATTTTAGATTGGAAATAATCCGCGAAAGCGATATTAAAACCGATTATAGTTCGTTCGGAATTAAAATCGATTACTTTTTAATCCGGGCGCGGATTGAACCGATTAAAACCGATTAAAACGGATTATGTTTTAATCGGTTTTAATCGACCATTTTCGGCAGGGATTGATCTTAGTAACGATCGGATAGTGATCACTGCCGTAATTAGAATCAAGAATCTGCCAAGAGCACTTTGTAGCTACGGATGGTGAAACCAATGTAATGTCCAAAGAGGAGGCAGAGGACAAGTCAGCGGATGTTCAGGTTAGATTACCATTGTTGATGCAGATCAGGTCTGAACTAGAAATGGCAGATTCAAGTTTTCTACCTTCGGTGTCGGGGCCAGGAATAAAGTTAGACCACAAGGTACTCTTGCCATTAAAGTCCCCACAGATGATTATAGGATCAAATAAATTGCAGAAATGAAGAATCTCTGTCCACGCTTGATTGTTTGTAAACGGATGTGAGCCTCCGCGGGGAGGACTATACAAGGAACATATATAAAGATGCTTATTTGATTCTATCCAGACTTTGCCAATCAACAGTTCAATGTTGTTAGTTGAACATATATTTCCAATACGAGTATCTCTAATATATGAGAATCTTAGTTGCTTCCCAATCAGGATAGCCACTCCTCCTCCCTGTCTATTACGATTATTCGTAAATATGTCATAGTTAGGAATTGATGGTGAAAAAGAGTCGTCAAGTCTGGTTTCACATAGAGCAGCAATATCAATACTATAAGTGTCCATTAAGTGTATCAAATCAGGCATTCTCCTCGTTAGAGATCGACAGTTCCACTGGATAATATTTACATTGGAAGAAGTCATATAGATAGATCAGTATTAATGCTAATTTATGAACACAAAGCGTTGCTGAGCAGTGTATGGCCCATCTCGAGAAGCACCTCACGATGGATCATTTTAATTGAGGAGAATTTATTCTGACAGGATTCTATCCAAGTGTCAAGGAATTCAGGATGAGAATTTAATGGCATTTGTTTAGAGGATTGTATATCAAGATGGATCATCTTAATTGAGGAGAATTTATTCTGACAGGATTCTATCCACGTGTCAAGAAATTCAGGATGAGGATTTAATGGCATTTGTTTAGGGGAATCGAAATCAAAGGATGAAGGGGTAGAAATAGTGGTCGAAGAGTATTGAGGTAATAAGGAGTTGGAAGATGAAGATGATGGTGGAACTTCAGCTTTGTTTTTATTTTTATTTTTATTTATACTGTTGTTGTTATTAGAGACAGGTAAGTGTTTAAGTTGTTTAAGAGTGGGGAAGGATTTGGAAGAGGGAAGGGTAGAGGGGGAGGAAATTGGGGGAGAGGATGTGGGCATGGAGTGATGATGATGATGAGACTGAGAATGAGGGGAGGGGAAAGAGAAGAATTTATCCTTTTTGGATAGATGAATAAATGAATGAGATGTTTGGAAAGGTGGGGAATTTATATTGTTATTATAATTGTTGTTGTTTTTATTTTTAGTAACTGAGGAGAAGGAAGGGTAACGTGGAGAAAAAGAAGAATTAGTGTTGTAATTAGTTAAAGGTATATGATGAGATTTGTTGGACGGGATAAATTCCAATAAAAAAGGGAGAAGTACCCCGTGAGGAGGGCGAGTCCAACCCTGATCCACGCCAGGGCCCGGATCCGGATCCATACCCTGCATGAGAGCGATGGCCTCTTTTTGAGTGATGTTATTATAAGCCATAAGTTTTTTTATCTCTCTTTGGTTGCGAAAGACTGGACACTTATTATCCGAAGCTTCATGTTCAGTATTGTCAAGCTTATGTCTCTTGCAATTGATGCAGCACGGAGTGACAATGTCACAAGCAGTTCCATTGTGTGAAGAACTAAGCATACCACATCTTTGACATATGGCATTAGTGTCAGGAGTGCGACAAATTTTTATATTGTGTCCGTATTTCTGACATCTGTGACAGCGCACAACTCTTTGTATAAATGGTTCAAGAGTGATCCTTTTTCCCATGTATATAATACTAGGAGGAGGAGTAGCAGTTCTGAAACGAAAGATATATGAATCGGTTTCAATATACTTTGTCTCCGTAACGTTATCTTTATTTTTAGAGCGAATAGCTCTTTTCAATCTTGTGACTTCAAAGGGAGGAATCCACATAACTTCCCACCCAGGAGGGGGGCGAACATTCGCCAGTATTTCTTCTGGTGAGTCGTCATCGTCAATACCTCTGACAACGAATTGTCTAATAACTTTAAATTTAGGTATGTAAGCTAACCATTTTTCACCAGGAAAAGTAAGGTTAATTCGTTTATTGAAAGATTCTCTATAAACCGATTGGCAGTTGTTCCGTCAGAAAAAAGGACAGAAAATGTATTGCCCCCGATAGTTTTAAGGTCAAAAGCATTTCTGAATAAATCAATAAACTTTGTAATGCGCTTACCGAAGGCGATGATACCATAAATACCTGAAGGAGATTTTTTTCCCTTCCTGTTAGCTTTGTCTATATGATCATCCTTATTATTGATATCCATAGTATCGGATGTTTTCTCAGATGTGCAATTGCTGTAGTCGGCCGAGTTAGAATTTGAAGCAAACTGTTCCCCGGCTGAGCTCTGCAGACGGAATGCTCGGAAGACGGAATGGACGGAGAGAGAGAAGAGGCGATTTTTTCAATATAGACTATATAAGGCGGCTTAAAGTCAAGCGTATATTTATTATTTGTACGAGGATCCATCTTTTCAATGGAGAGCCTTTTTATCGCTTTTGGCAAGGACTCGTGAGAAGAGTCAGAAGACATTGGCCTTTTTGCCCGAATTATACTACGAATTTGAGATTCTACTGATTCAGGTTTGGTTGGCTCGGTATTAATCGGTAATGAGTGATTGTTGTCAGGAAGAGGGGAGTTGATAGAATCTTCAGGCTCGTATTCCATTTTGACAATCAGACAGTCAAGTCTTGGTGTCACAAGGATCCAAAAGTATGGAATGTATAAAATTCTTTCCAGAGGAAGACTTTCGATATAGCAATATGGCCGACCAACTGGTCGAAGCACAAAGGACACAATAAAAGTGTCGCTAAAGAAGCGGAACGGCCGCTAAAAGCGGGAAGATTTATACTTTCCCGACCAACACTAATGACTTTACACTTATTATAACTAGAAACGCAAATACACAACTTTATTCAAAGGGAATAATCTTTGAAAATCACGGATTGACGAATAATACGTATATCACAGAACAGCTCGCGCACCAGGTTATCCAAATCAGAAAGGCGTTTTATATATAAATGCACTCTTGCATTGCAAATTTAACCTATACCTGTCAAAAGCAGGTATGGATACGAGCAGTAACATCACGAAGTGCCGCTAGCGCTATCTTATGTCGAAGGCTCCAACCGTACAAGATTCGCGCATGCGCATTGGGGACTTGCGTGAATGATGACGACGTGGACGTTCCTTAAAAGAAAATTTTCACATTGAGACTTTGCATTCATATACTTCCGTTCACGATACATGTAGAAAAAAAATAAAGACACCTTTATTATATAATTTAAACCCAAGGTATCGATTAAGCCTATTAAAAATATGATCAGTTCAGCCGTTATTGAGGTCCAATAAATCTAAGGTATCTCAACTAGCCGACTCGCGTATAGATACCCGGGGTGTCTCGCTGTTGCTGCGCGTGACTTGGCGCGAGACACTACCGTGTCTCTTGATGCATAGACGTATAATATGTAGGCCGCGCGTCTTTACATTTTCCGTAGTCAGAATAGTCAAAAAATAGAAAAAGATAACTGCTCACGATCACCAATCTGTCTTTTTCTAACGATGCGTGGTAGCAGAGAGAAGAATGAGAGTCACCACGCTGCCGTTTTTCGTGAGACGCTTTTTCTAGGTCGTACACTAGCGTCACGTACATCCATTTTACGCCGCCTGGAACTACATGGCCACATCCACTTTCGGAGCCGATAAAACAGCCGATTGGTTAATGCCCGTGCTTCATCCACTTTTCGATACTGTCGATTTTGGTTCATGTCCATGCTACATCCACTTTTCGATATTGTCGATGCTGGTAGTACATCGATCGTTTGACAAAAAGAGATGATTGCGCTGTCTTCGTCTCTCTTTCATTGCGTATGTGTGTAGCGTCCGTGAAGGCACAACTGACTCCGACGGAAATCTTCGAAATGTCCTGTTAATGACTGCCTTTGACGCGTATCGGAAATCTTGTAGAGCTTCTTGCTAGAGGCTCTCGCGAGAATATGCTGGAATGTCGGTTGAGAATTTACAACGAGAATGACGAGAGCGCATACAACACGAGCGAGATTAACAACAGCAGCGCGAATGGTCTATGAGTACCCCGACACGACATGAGCGAGAATACGACACGAGATAATATCATACTAGAAATTATGATCGATTGCTATCGACCAGCTCGAATCATCGTCAGCGGCAGACTGAATAACGACGGAACAGAGTCGCGGTCGACCGATTTCCATAATAGGAGATTTTCGGCACCGAATGTTCGAGAATCGAGGTGTTTGTCACACTTTTTCTTTGTTTTGATCCCGCGATCACGCGCCGATCGGCTGATCGCGACGATGTTTATTCTCGCTCGGGTTTTGATTGCAGCTCTTACCGTTCAGATTTGTCGGTTGAATTTACAGTTTAATTTTATCGACTAAATTAAACGTTTCAATCTTGAACAATAATGTTTAATGAAAATTATAAAACCATACAAAAAACTATTTAATCCGAAATATTATCTTTTTTCTACAATCGTTTTATCAAACAAAATTCGGTTTATTAAAGTATTAACCTTTTTTTTAAATATTTACTTTATAGTATATATACTATAAACATTATGATTGGAAAACGCTTGGTCTCTCACGACACAGATCGGGGTTCCAATCTAAAGGATTTTTTTTTCCTATTTTTTAAAGTTTATGATACATCATTACATACATTTATTTATTAAATGATTATATTTTGAGAAAAATATGTTTAAGATATTTATGTCTTTTTCAAACTATAATTACATATTACAAATTGTAAATATATGTAAAAAAATTTTATTGTATTGTGGCTGCCGTAGGTCGTAACATTAAGCACAATCCGCGATACAATAGTGCGACTCGCAACTTGGCGGACCACGCGCTCGCGCGTCCGCGCGTAGTTCCGGGCGGCGCCGCTACGCGGCGAAGGTTGAGCGAACAAACCTGGAAGTAGAAAGCGGTCAAGCGGGGATATAAGGCGGACCCTCTGCGGAGAAATCGTATATTTGTCTTTAACAACTGAGTCCGTTTCAATTGTAGAAACACCGATTCAATAATTGATTGTGACTCATGATAACAGCAAATCCGACTTCACACTACATAAAATCAATTTACTTTTCATCTGCGAAATGATAAAATTTTCTATTAAAAGGGATTATTTTTACCTATGGATTGACTATGGTAAATTCCAATTCACTTGCATTAAAACAGGTTTAATTACAACTTTATGAAATCGTATAATTTCGGATTGAGGTGGAGATATATCATCCAACATTAATCTCGCCTGAAGCGTACTAAATGCGATTTGACTATTTTCAATCGGTTTTAATACCGTATTTTCGGTGCAGAAATCCCGATCGATTCGGATTACATTTTTTTAAATCCGTTTTAATTGACCATTCTCGGCAGGGTGTCGTGACCATAGACATAGTATATCTAGACCGAGGAGTGGGGGCCAAGGTGCACGTAGAAAAGGACATACTCTGTTCCGTGCCCCTTGCGTTCTCTCTCACTCGCATGTAGCATAGCGAAAGAGTACGCTATGCTTGATTTGGATGGGATAGAGACGGAGCTGAGAAAGAAGAAGGGGGAGGAGGGGGAGGAAGAAGAGAAGGAAGCGGCGCCGCGGAAGCATTTCCTTTAGAAGGAACTTTTGAGTGCAGGACGCTCGAGAATGATAACGGAAAGGAGGAGGGGGGCAACGAGGAAGAGGAAGAGTGTGGGTGAGAGGACGAGGGAGGGGAAGGAGGATTGTACAAAGACGGAAATTCGCCGATATTAAATGAAGGGCCAGGAGTCATGCCTGCTGAGCAACCCCGAATGCGACCTCGAGCCTCCGCAAGAGGAATATTGTCGTACGCCGCCAGTTCTCTAATCTTTCTCTGAATATTGTATTCCGGACAGCTCAAATTAGTGGTTCCGTGAGGACCCTTGCAGTTTATGCAGAAGGGCGGCTCAACCTTTTTAGGGCATAATGTAGGGTCCTCATGCGCCCTCTCCCCGCAATGCTGACATCGGGGATGTCCCTTGCATTGGGCCTTCAAGTGCCCGTAACGAAGACATGTGAAACAGCGAAGTTTTTGTAACGAAGGGTTCGACAGAATGCCTAACCATAAACAAATATATATGTCCAGGGAGCGATTGGCCCTTGAAAGTAATTAAAACGGTCTTACAAGGTATCAATGTAGACTCCTGACCATCAGAGGAGGAGGACTGCGAAACGTCCGTGCTCCTCCGCCTTCTGTTGAGCCTCTTTACGGAGATGACCACAACACCACTGTCAATGCCCCTGCGAATCTCCTCGTCGGGCAAATCGAGAGGAACATTACGAATAATGCCCTTCCTTGTTGTTCTGAAAAGAGGAATATAAGCATTGTATCTTTTTGTTTTAAGGATGGGATTAGAAATCAGGCTGTTTGCCGCCTCTCGAGACTTAAATTGTATACTTATCTTAGAAAAACCAATCTTTTTAATCTCTAGAATGTCTTTTTTCGAAATAGAATAGAGAAGGCGACCAACCGCGATAGGGTCGATTGAAGACGTGGAATTTTCCGCAGATTGGATAATAATATCGAAGGGGCCCTGCGAGGTTCTATCATAGAAAAACCAATCTTTTTAATCTCTAGAATGTCTTTTTTCGAAATAGAATAGAGAAGGCGACCAACCGCGATAGGGTCGATTGAAGACGACGTGGAATCCGCAGATTGGATAATAATATCGAAGGGGCCCTGCGAGGTTCTATCATATTTATTTGTATTCGAAAGAGACGAAAGGTCATACTCACTTCCATTAGCGAGTCACAAATATGTTTACCTGAGCTCGAGTCATCCGCCCCCCCCCCATCCCGTCGCTACCACCTACCAGAGAAGGCAAATTCCTCTCCATTTTCTTGCGCTTATTAGGAATATTAGATTTAATGGACTTATAATTTAAAATATCACAGGCTTCCATGGGCGGAAAGGCTCCCCCCGTCAAAACATGAGAGTCGGACTGAAAATTAGATGCAACATTGTTAGCAGATTCGGATTCAGTTTCCATAACATCGTCAGATTCGGGGGGGGGGGGGGGGGGGGAAGGGAAGACGCAATAGAGTCAAGTCTGTCCTCGTCATTAGCAGATTGCACGTCATTAATTACTAAAGAAACAGTTGCTAAAAGCTTTGTTTTAAGCGAAGTACTCTCCTTAGGGTCCTGGGTCGGCATAATAGCAGGAAGAATCGCCTGACCGGAAAACCGGCCGGCGGCAATGGCGAGTTACCACGCACCACAAAAGCGCAAAAGCACGCAAACAATAAATAGATAAAGTAAAAGATGATAGTTCACAGACAGATTCGAGCAACACAATATGCAGCACTATAAATGTTACTAAAAAGTTGAGATGGGCTCCGAAAACTGTTCTCGCACTAACTCAGTTCAAGGCTCAGCAGGCAGCACATGTTCACCGTAGCACCGACTTGGCTCGAGTCGCATTATCAGTCAACTAAATATGCAGTAAAAATTAAGGGTCGGCAGGAGTGACGGCCAAACTCCGAATTAATATTGGAGACCTCGCGCGGTGACAATGCGAAACTCCGACTTCAGGGTTACCAATCTGACAAATAAATTCTCGATCTCTATGTAGAGGTATATGTCCATAGAGTGAGTCTCAATTGCGCACTGTGATCGGGCCACACAGTCGGACCTCTCGGACTGGGAAGAAGCAACACGCACTTCTGCAACCCAGACGGACGAACCACCGCTGCCGGAGAGGAGTTACACTCCACCCGGGACTCCTCCGGCGTTCCGCACAAAGTGGGGTCCACCACGATACACCGCAACGACACCTTCTCTCCAGTGGCGTGAACGACGGCAGTAGGCGCCTGCACCAGCGCCCAATCGGCCCTTTTCAAGGCCATCCAAAAAGCAAAACAAAACGTAACACCTGTATATACCACACGTCCTGTAAATAATTAGAAAAATATATTTTTGTATATAGTAAGACGCTTGATCTTTGAAGACATCTTGCCCCGCGACATCTTTCCTTTGCGATACGTGGAGTGAAGCGAGCGCGCTTACCCCCCACTGCGAACTACTCTACACATATTGTATATTTATTCACTCTGTTATCTATATTATTATTGATCATCATACAATATTTAATTGCACGTATAATTTTAACTATAATTTAAACATATATATGCATATATGTATATACGTAAATATAAAATTCTCAAAGAATGGGCGCCCGTTAGTCATGTTGCATTACTGCTTTCTGCCACGAGAGGCCAGAAAGCATTTTCAGGTTGTATCTCGACCGTAAAGCCCGTGTCACACTACGCATTGCGGACACGGATCGGATTTGGATTACGGACTGCGAATCGTCAATCATCCAATCAGATCCTTGGCTACTTCGCTCTGATTGGATGGATGACGATTCGCAGTCCGTACTCCAAATCCGATTCGAGTCCGCAATGCGTAGTGTGACAT
>NW_021853405.1:17501-31132 GCF_003651465.1 Formica exsecta
TCCCGAGCCTAGGATCTCTTGTCTTAGGCGAAGCTAAAGCCATAAAATATAAAAGTCATTACCACATGGCCTTACCCATTAGTGAAGCTCAACGGGAGGGCCCTACGGTAACACTCAGCCACATCATAAAAACTTTAAAAGATTTACAACACATAATAGAGAACTTGAAACTAGAAACAATCAGTATAGCAAAAACCGAATTTATTAATAATGTTCCCTGGAGTAATATTAAATCACAACTACAACTAATATTCATGGACACTACAACCAAAATAATTGTTTGCCATGGACAAATCAAGTATCCGCCAAAAGATTTACGATCCATTATAATCGGCGAAACGCACTGTTTACCGACCGGCGGACATCGTGGGGTTTCAAAAACATATAACAGAATAAAACATAATTATTATTGGGAAAATTTAAAATCTGATGTTCAAAAATATATCCAACAATGTGTGGCGGATAACCACCACAAAAGCACGGGCGCGCGGAACCAATTTGCGCCCCTTACAACATGGCGGCAAGCGCGCGCGCCCAGAGTCACGCGCGGAACACGTGCAAGCCCAACAAACTACGGGAGCGTACCGCGACGCGGCGGCAGCCGGGAGTCGGCGCCAGGAAGTGAAATCCAACGAGTGATAGTATATAAGAGGGTGAACCGATCGATATCACCAGTCGCGGCTCACTGCTGCTAGAGAGGACTTCTCTCGTTTAGTAGCAAAGAGCTTAGCGACGGCGGACGGAATTCGGGTCCGTCCGTAAAAACCTTCCGCACATTGCCTAGACGCAGACAGAAGAACCACGAGGAACGTCCACGTCCTCTTCCGCCGCCCACCTCACCGGGGCCAATATTGCGGACCGGACCTCCTGCGGAGCCACCGATCAACTCGTCCACTTGCCGGCACATCAGCTGGTCACTCCGGGAGTGGAAACTGCAGCCTTTGGAGCTGTCGCCGGTGCGCTTCACCCGTCCGGGCAGGGACTTCCTAGCGACGTGGGACGTCAAGGTTAGACGCTACACGTCGCCGACGTACAGCTGGAGCTACCCTCCTCGCCTTTCACCTCTACCACCATCACCGGCACCGTACCAGCGCAACCACCACGAGACGCAGACCAACCCTGTCTGCAGGGTACACCGGGGAACGCAATCACGCGCCTCCACCTCCGAGAAGGCCACCCAGGTAACCGACACCTCCACCTGTGATCGGGCCACACAGTCGGACCTCTCGGACTGGGAAGAAGCAACACGCACTTCCGCAACCCAGACGGACGAATCACCGCTGCCGAAGAGGAGTTACACTCCACCCGGGACCCCTCCGGCGCTCCGCACAAAGTGGGGTCCACCACGATACACCGCAACGACACCTTCTCTCCAGTGGCGTGAACGACGGCAGTAGGCGCCTGCACCAGCGCCCAATCGGCCCTTTTCAGGGCCATCCAAAAAGCAAAACAAAACGTAACACCTGTATATACCACACGTCCTGTAAATAATTAGAAAAATATATTTTTGTATATAGTAAGACGCTTGATCTTTGAAGACATCTTGCCCCGCGACATCTTTCCTTTGCGATACGTGGAGTGAAGCGAGCGCGCTTACCCCCCACTGCGAACTACTCTACACATATTGTATATTTATTCACTCTGTTATCTATATTATTATTGATCATCATACAATATTTAATTGCACGTATAATTTTAACTATAATTTAAACATATATATGCATATACGTAAATATAAAATTTTCAAAGAATGGGCGCCCGTTAGTCATGTTGCATTACTGCTTTCTGCCACGAGAGGCCAAAAAGCATTTTCAGGTTCAGGCCATATTTCGGCCGTAAAGCGATACGCTAGAGGAACAAGGATAGCATGCGATTGTCGGACGTAGACTACGAATTCGTAATTCACGGCTTCCCGCGAGACGTCTCCATCGTCTTTCCAGCCGACCCTTAAGTCGTGATATCTTTTCAAATCCAAAAATTCGAAGTTATAGGTATTAATATTGTTAAAAATTTTCACCTATTAAATTATTGCGTCAGACACTTTTTGTCGTCGAGACAAAAAAGAGAACAAAGAAATAAAAGAGCACAGGAGGAATGCATTATGGCCGACCAGGGTCTCAATTTTGGAACATGTACGACCAAAACTTTCGTATGCAATTCCTTTTTGAATGAATATTGTTTACGCATGCAAAAGTATGTGCTCAAGATTTTGGACTCAGGCTTTTGTCTCACAAGTACCGATGATATGCTACCGTTATGATACTTACTCTACAAAGGCACAACGACGATCAACGACGACTGCTTACTCTTACTCCTTATATATCCGCTATCCGCTTTCCCGCCAACAACTAATATACCCCTTGAATCGAATCAAGATTCTCATATAAGATCGGCGATCACGCGTTACCGCGATGCCAGTGCCATCTGAAGGAGTCACTAGACTCTACTGATATCTCACTAAAGGCGCGTTCCATTTAACGCAACGCTCGCGAGCATCATCTGTCTTTGTTTAACTTTCGGTGAACAACAAAGATGAAATGATACCGTGAGCGTTGCGGTCATTAAATGGAACGGGCCCTAAACATCTTATTTAGAGCGATTAATGACGTTGTATCGTCTCTGCCAATAAAAAGCTTGAATTCATAGTATAGTGATTATGTTTGAGATTGCATTAAATTACATTTAAATTAATTTCTTCTTTGTCACATGGGCTTCGCATTAACATTCCATCGCGATCAAAGTCGAAAAACAATGTTCTTATCGCTATTATTATTTAAGGTTTTTTGGTGTTTTTTGACGTTTGAAGCCCATGTGACAAATAAGTTCTACACGAAAACAAGCAAACAACTTTGTCGGTTAGCCGCGCGATAAACGGCTGCCGGCACGCGCGAAGCCGTGACGTAGCCCGTGACGTACGGGCCACCGGCCTATCACTCGCTTGTTGAGGACTGCCTCGATTTGGACCAGAAGAGTTGTAAGTTTTTCATAGGTTAGGGCAGTCTCGCCTATAGTCCGTCGTAGGTGATGCTTGACCGATTTGACTGCGGCCTCCCATTTACCGCCGAAGTGGGGGGCTGCCGGGGGATTAAAGACCCAAGTGGTGCCGTCATGAGTTAGTAGCTGAGCGAGTTCCGAGAATTCCTTTGATCCGGCGTTGAATAACCGCCTAAGAGAGCACTCGATTACGAACGAAGTCTTTCCAACAAGAGGGATGACTGTTTATCCAGGTGAGCGATACCGAAGAGTCCGTCCACAAGCAGATTGGTATCTCCGCGAGTAATTAACGAGAAGGTCCCAGGCTGACGCAAACGCGTCCTCAGAAACCGGCAAATTGGAGATTAGCTGAGCGGCTTTTCCCTCCGAATAACCACCACCGAGCCTCGTATCACTTGACGGGAACGCTCTCAGCGTTAGCCCTTAACCGGCCCTTTTCTGGGCCACCTGAATTTAGTATAGTAAGATTTGTACATATAATATAAATATATTTTATTGTTACACTTAGAAAAGAAGTCTCGTGATTGACTTCGCCTCTTTACGCTCTACCTATCCCTCGCGCCATCTTCCGAAGGCGAACACGCCTCTATACTACCCACATAATATATTTCAATTTTAATCAATTTGACCGAAACAATCCATTTTCACCTTTAAGATGTATGAAGTATCCTTTCTATTAGAAATTGATATAAAACCTGCAAGGCGTGCTATTACAATATAAGATTAAAAGTATGCTAACTATTTCGCTTATACAGGGTGTCCCATTTTAATGTCCCACCCCAAATAACTTTTATTTTTGATTGTAGAAAAAAATGTTTCAGACAAAAGTCGTATGGTTTCGAGGGGGCCACATGATAAAAATATGGACTTGACCTTGAGTGAGCTTTTCAAGGTGCGGTCAATGTGATCGATGTTTTCTTAAATGGAACACCCCATTTTTTATTGCATATTCTTGTAGGGCTTCTTGAGAGGCAATTTTATTTTACATAAATTTTTAAGAGGTTTTAAGGAGGACTATTTGCTCTTACCTTAAATAGATACTAGATTAGCTGTTCAAAATGAGCACCATTATTCACTTCTTGATAGTAAAATAATCGATTAAATCCCGTCTTACTCCCGTCTTACGTTCTGGAATGTTTCCCTGGATATGTCCCTACAGGCTGCTATTAGGTGTACAAATAAGTTTCCGCCGTTTTTTATCAAAAATTGGGCATTTATTGTGAAAGAACGGAACCTAATGTTTTATTTGAAGTCTCGCCTTAAGATCTTCGATGCTATTAGGGGCAGTTTTGTACACTACCAACTTGAGATAGCCCTATAGAAAAAAAATTGTTGGGAGCCAGATCAGGTGAGCGCGCTGGCCATTTAATTGGGCCACGACGGCCTATCCACCGATTGGGATACATTTCATCGAGGTAGGTGCGCACTTGGCGAGCATAATGAGCGGGACACCCATCTTGTTGGAAAAACATATTATCCATATCAAATTCTAGATTTCCTTCGTCATCCCTAGAATTTTCGACTAACAATAAGTGTAATTAAAGGATCTATCGTGTCCGTGAGCAATTCCAAATACAAATCACCTGTCAAATTTGCATCAATAAACAGAGGTTCAATTACGTGGTCTCCTAAAATTCTTGCCCACACGTTCATTTTTTCTGGCCTTTGCGTATGGCCTTCTCTCAAAATGTGAAGATTATTTGAATCGCTCCAACATCTTACATTGTGTTTATTAACAAATCCATTCAAAGAGAAACTGCTCTCATCACTGAAACAAATATTTTTCAAAAATTGATCATGTTCAGCGATTCTTTCTGTCATAAGTTCACAAAATGGGATTCGTCTATCGAAATCGTCCTTTGCTAACTTTTGTTCGATATGCATTTTTTTACGGGTGAAATTTATGATGTTTGAAAGTTTTGGCAATTGTATTTTTAGAAACATTACTTTCATCACTAGTTATTTTAACGATGTTTGCCCATCCATACTTACATGACCTATTATTTCCATTTCTGTGAGATCGTCCATCTTTGGTCTACCAGATCGTGGCCGGTTTTTAACAGTTTATGTTCCTCGAAATTTTGTTATAAGCTGACAAACATATACTTATGACATATTGGACGTTCTCGATTAATTTTATTAAAGAATCGTATCAGAAATTAAATTGATAGAAATAATTACAATGTTATCAACCGCATTTTGCAGGCTTTATATACGTTCATGACAAGAACTTTAATACGGGTACAGAAATTGAATAGTGCGCCGCATAGCGGTAAGCAAATAAACATGTGCATCTCTAATAAATATCTTTGGTAGCTTCTTGGTGGACATGGATATGTGGATAACATCCCAGCAAGCAAAATGATGCAAACTTTGCGCAAAGTGTTTACGGGCAAGTATTTTTCTATTATTTACAGCATCGTGAGACAAAAAATTTTGCCGTCAATTTGCTTCAAACTTTTTGACAAACCAAAACAAAACAAATGTTTGCTACAAAATTGTTGTCAAAATTAAAGCACACCTTGTCGCAAAGCTTTGGCAAAACGTGATTTTAACATTCTTGGTTATCTGGGATGTGAATATCTAATGAATATCTTCGGTAGCTACTTAGTGGACATGGATATATGGATGAAACGTGTATATCTAACAGATATCTTTGGTAGCTACTTGATAGACATGGATAGATTGGATAACATGTATATATCTAGTGGATATCTTTGGTAGCTTTTTGGTGGACATGGATATACGGATAATGTGTACACATCCATTAGATATCCTCGCCAGTTATTTGAGAGATATAGATATTTTATTCATCTATTAGATGTCTACTAGTTATCCATAGTAGACATGGACATGGAATAGATATGTAGATATTCACTAGATATCTCTTCGATATTCTGTTCGGTGTGGGATATTATATTGGTAAAATTTCGGGGGCAGCCGCGCATGATTTGCCGTTTCAGTTAGTGCCAGCAGAAAACAAGCAATTTCTGCATCATTATATGCTACAAAAAACGCTGCAAAATTTAAGCAGAAGTTCTTGGCATAAAAGCAGTAGATTTAAAGCATTGTGTGTTGGCACAATATCCCAGATAGCAAAATGCTAGCAGTATGCCAGCAGTATGCCAGCAAAGTCAATATGACTTTGCAGCAGATTCCGCTCTGCTGCGTCCTCATTAAGTTTAATTTCTGGCAGCACGGTTTGCCGATATAATATAACAGAGAAAATAGAGCAAAAATCGAGTATTATTTGCTATTACGTCGTGACAGCAGATATGTAACAAAAATCGAGCGAAGTCTGCCATATCAGATCTGACGGCAGAAATGCGGCAGAAATCAAGCATGGTCTGCCGTTACAATGTGACGGCAGAAACGCAGCAAAAGTCGAGCATTGCCTGCTGTCACAATGTGACGACGAAAACACAGTAAAGTTAAAACACGCCTGCAAAGCATAATTATTACTAATATAGATACAATAAAATCTGAATATTGGCATAGTTATAAATAATTAATTAAATATATAAATTTAACCTGTGTGCAGGAGCCATTACATATTTTTAATTTTGCTAACCGCGCTTTGCGATCTTTGTATTTGCCTATAACAGAAACTTGGTTACGAGATAGATATGTCATATAGCGGTAAACAAAAGAACTGTAACTTGATACAACATATCTTAATATTGCTGTGATTCTACCATTATTTTATGACAACAGATCATGCTGTGTTTCTGCTGTGTTTTTGCTGTTATCTTTTGAAATGGCATGCTTAATTTCTGCAGCATTTCTGCCGTTACGCCGTGCTTGCAGATAAACTCGATTTCTAACGATATTCTGCCGATATAGCATGATGTGTCACGTTATGTTCAGTTTTTATTTAGTTTCTGTTGACATATTGTGCCAACACGCAATGCTTTAAATCTATTGTTTTTATGCCAAAACCCATACAGCACAGAACGTTGCAGCAACATTGTAACATTGCCGCAATGCTGCTACAATGTTGCAATATTGCTGCAATGTTGCTGCAACGTTCTGTGCTGTATGGCTGTATGGGAAACTTCTGCTTAAATTTTGCAGCATTTTTTGGAGCATATAATGATGCAGAGATTGTTTGTTTTCTGTTACATTTTTGCCGGCACTAATTGAAATGGCAAATCATGCGCGGCTGCTGCCAGAATTCTAACGATATAATATGTAATGTATAATTTGCAATACGTGATCGGGCAAACTTGGCTATCTGGGATGTTAACACAACCTAAATAAAAACTGAACATAACATGACACATCATGCTATATCGGCACTCACACGGAACAAAAACCTCTAATAAATATCCAGTAGATGTTCATCATGGAGATTCGAAACTTCTATTAGACATCCATATAATCTCTTATAGACATCTACTAAACATCCACAGTTCCGCATTTCTTACTTCCATTCGGCATCTATTAGACATATTCATATATGTCACATGGATGTCATATGGTGTAATCATAGATATTTCATGGAGCTTTGATATTCTCATGAATAATAGTCCTCATAGCACATTAACATCCCAATAAAGTTACACCTTAAACTGTAACATGGTAACATTCCACGGAGATTAATAAACCTGCCATTAACATCTCAGTGACATAAAAATGTTTGTTTTAACTCATTCCACTAACATCCCAGAGACCTTTCGCGTAACGTTGTATTAATATTCATATAACATGTCAGAAATCTCCTAATATTATTTTTAATAAGAAACCCTTGCAAAAGAAAATATTATATTGGCAAAAATTGATTAAACACTATTGGTTTTCAATAGCTTTTAATCATTTTTTTACCAATAATTGAATAGTTCAAACTTTTTTTTTTTAATATGGAATCCCGCAAAAATTCATAAAATTAAATAAAACGAGCTCTTTATTAGTGTGTTTTTGGAAATATAAGATATGTAAATATATACAGGGTGTCCCGCAACGTGATGTCCACACTGAAACTGTGTATTCTTTGTGTCATTCTAAGTCAAAAAGTCTTAATACACATATGCCTTAAAGTCGCTTAGACAACTGATGCTTCAGGCGTAATGATAATATTGCGCGCCAAATTTAAATATCAATAATCATTCGGGATACATTCGTTTATATGAACCTGTTTGCTTAAAATGACCGATATCATTACCTCCCAGAATATTGACATTTCCTCCTGGAACACCCGTATATACATATATAAAATAAATAATTTACACTTGTTTATTTTCTATCCGTTTATTTGCATTTAAGCAAATGTAGTGCTGCAATTTCTTTACAAATTTTTATAAAAGTATAAAAACTTGGTTGATTTTGCATATATAACAATTTGAAGAAAATATTGAAACAAATATATGCTAGGCATTATTCCTTAAAGACTTTTTAAAATATTGTTGAGAATATATAAGAATAAGAAACATATAGTTTTACTAGCTTTTCTTTCTTGATGGCATCAAAACATACTTTCTCTCATATATTCTTTCTGAGTGGCACACCATATGTTTTCGATAATAATCCATTTTTCAAATTACTGACTTTTAACAGTAAATCTTTTGACTTTTCATTATAGCCACGTTCGATTACGAAAGAAAAAGAAAGAGAAAGTTAAAAAAATATGTGAATCTTTTCCTTAAGTTATAAAAATATTAATTATCAAAATAAATTAATTTTTCCATAGATCACATTATTTGTGTTTAATAATATGAATTGATAAAAACCAATTGATTTTCGTTATATAAAGCAACAAAAAAAATGATTTTTTGCTTTGGATGTTATGATTCTCAACGTGGCTACAATGCAAGAGATTCTCCAGGAATCTTAATAAAACAAGAGATTCTAATCAAATCAATATGACTATGCATATAAGGTACATGAGAGGTAGCACGTTCGTAACATCTGTTACAACACATAATATTTATATATTGACGCGCATATATCATTTTCGCATTATATAATTATTGCATAATATATATGCCGTTTACGTATATAATAGTAAGATATATAGTATGCTGAACTCTCTTTGTATGTCCATAATTTACAAAACGAAACATTATATAAACTGTGCATGATGCACTATAAAGTTACAATAAGTATTTGTATTACAATTAGGCACACTTTATCACATTTGTGGTGTAAATTCTGATGCGTTTGCAAGATAGAATACTTTTGCATTCATTATAATACTCTGACTAGAGAAATACATAAGTTATCAGTGAAAATGCAGATATCGAAACAATAATACATCCATTCACACATTTCTTAGTTAGTTATCTTAATTATAAATATTTTTCATTTGATATCTTATATATAGATATTAATTTATTTACAAATCATCGATTTCTGTTACTTCTATAATATTCCTAAACAAGTTTTTTCAGCTTAGGCATTCTCTTGGGGCACTTCTCCACATGAATACTCCAGTGACGAGTTTGGCATCTCTCATCGCAGTAAAAGGCTGCCTCGCAGCCCAGGCACTTGAACATGGAACCGGTTAGACCACAATTGGAGCACTCTAAATTGCTCGTAGTCTCCAGAGTGCGGTTCACCTTTCCCAAATGTGGTGTTTCGCAGTTACGGCTTTCTTTCCTCGTAGGTTCCTTGACAGCCAACGCGCTGTTGGATGTCAAAACCGGAGCGGATTTGTATGAAGTCGACGTGGGCACCGAAGACGTTGATTCCTGCGCATTGTCACCGAAAATGGCCGAAGACGGCTGAGGATAAGAGACATCGTCCGTCTTCACATAAGGTAATCGATCCAAAATGAGATTCTGTAGTTGACGGTAACCACCATTGTTCAGTCGCGAATCTATGTTGACACCAGCAACGGATTGCACCGGTTCTTGTGGTAAACACTCGCGACTGGCCGCCGGCCTATTTGCTGCCAGCAACTGCGAGGATTCGTTACCCATAACGCCACCGATACCGCCAGATACAATTTCCGCGTCGGTTCTACCGTACGACGGTAGAACCGTGCCGCGTTGTCGGCCAAGGGAGGCCGCCGCAACTACTGCGGCTGCCGCCGCCGCAGCAACGACATCCGGAATCATCCTATTTCTGCCACATTGACTGTTGTTCGCGGCAGAATAGCCGGTCAGAGCAGTACGCGCCAAGGTACCGTGTTGTGCGGTGGCTGCCAACGACGGGGGTGGCGGTAGTAAGAGCGACGGCAGACAAGCCGATGAGGCGCCGTTCTGCGTGGCGGCCGTTGCCGTTCTCAGTCGATGATCATAGTCCAGACCGGCAGCGGCGGCATGCTGATAGCCGCCCGCGGATAATGAAGCAGGAAACTTAAGGAGATCCGTAGGGGTATAGTGGCGAGTTGCCGCGTCCTGAATGTGCGCGGGGAAACGCTTATCGAGATGCTGCATTTGGCGAAGCGGCGCAGCGGGGTGTGAGTCCTGCAAACTTATCGGATAACCGCTTATCGATGATGTAGTGGAATGCAGACGTGAGTGATAAGAGTAATCGCCATAAGGACATATTGCTGAGTGGTAACCAAAAGCTGCGCCACCGTAAGGATCAATCTGCAAAGATAAATAACTAAATGATGAAATTATACTATATTTATCGCAGACAAAATCCTTTCTGAACAACTGATTAATATAATAAAATGTTGATAGACATTATACTAGTAATGTAGTAAACACTGTTTGTTGCAAATTATATAACGTGGCAGTAACAAATAATATAACACAATAAGTTACTTATATGATATATAACTGATATATCGTATATGTTACTATGTAATGTTACACATGCTTACTGTATTAAATATTACTGCAATTTAACATTGTTATCTTAGTGTTATAATACAACAGAATATCATTGCAATATAATATTGCTATATACGTGTTCCTTCGCTTGCCGCTACGCGGCAGACTTAACTAACTCGTAGTCAAGTTTTTGTCATAAAGTGCATATAAAGCCCACAAAAGACGGATACTAACATAAGATACAAAATATTTTTTTTTTTAAACAATTTAATTTCTGATACAATTCCAATTAGAGATCCAGAATATTAAACAGATTATTTGAGATTGAGCGGGTAAATCGGAAATAGTCCATTTGCTACCCATTTGAAGCAAAAAATCTAATTTTGATAAAAATTAAATCGCAAGTTTTATAAATTAAATACATATAAATTATTTTTTTTTTTATTTATTTAATTACCAAATCTATGGATTCTATATAAACCAATTCTATATGGAGTATTACTACGATATAACAATGATATAACATATGTTATCCCTGCCGAAAATGGTCGATTAAAACGGATTAAAAAAAATGTAATCCGAATCGATCGGGATTTCTGCACCGAAAATGCGGTATTAAAACCGATTGAAAATAGTCAAATCGAAAAACCGATTAAAACCGATTCAAACGGATTATGTTTTAATCGGTTTTAATCGACCATTTTCGGCAGGAATATTACATGTTATATTTAAGTGGGAAATTACAATTAACCAGTAACTTATCGGTAATACTTATGTATATTACTTGTAATTCCGTTTTATTGCTCTCATATAACATTAATATAACAGTGTTTACTGGGGATATAGTGCATTCCAAATGTATCTTAAGGTTAGGTCTCTAAAGACAGAATGGGTATTTATAGATCGTCCAAAAATCGATAGTAGGTATATCACGGTTTAATTGATTTGTTATGTTTTATTGAAAAACTATTATTTCTTACCGCATAATTAGGTGGATAGAACTGGGTAACCGAGATGGGGGGACAGATACCCGGCCTCACAGGCGCAGCCGACGATGCTGCCGCGTACAATTGTTGCTGACGTTGCTGATACTGTTGACGCTGCCATCTTTCCGTATTCCATTGCGGTGCTACGTTGATTATATTGTTTCGTATCGCGTTACTCGATGCACTTGCACGGGTCTTTTGTGCCTCTAGTCCGGGAACCTGCATACGCAAAAATAGAATTTTTCAATAATCTATTTCATTATCGAAGAAAAGTAGTCACGTTTTTAGATAAAAATAGATGTACTCACACGAACAGCTTCCCCCGTCGACGCGGTTGGTAAAGTAATTCCAGATTGTAATTTGGACTTTGATTTGGCAGCCTGCTTCTTTGACATTCGTGCTACCCAATTGCCCAATGTAGGAAATTGTTCTGTTATAATGCGGTTTCCGTTGTTTCGTTGACTAGTAGGCTCCTGAATGACTTTGCTGCTGCAGCTGTTAGGCAAGCTGATACGCGTGAAAAAAGGAGTATTAAAAAAATTTATATTATCTACCCAGATAGCCAAGAATGTTAAAATCACGTTTTGCCAAAGCTTTGCGACAAGGTGTGCTTTAATTTTGACAACAATTTTGTAGCAAACATTTGTCTTGTTTTGGTTTGTCAAAAAGTTTGAAGCAAATTGACGGCAAAATTTTTCGTCTCACGATGCTGTAAATAATAGGAAAAGGCTTGCCCGTAAATTTTACGCATAGAAGAACATGTATGATGCTACTTCACATGCTAATTCACGGTGTAACACAAACTTTACGCCAATTAGTAGCAAATCTTGTTATACACGCTATAACAGCAAATTTACGACAAGAACAGAGCAAACCTTATTGTACACGATATGATAACACATTTACGGAAAGAACAGAGCAAATATATATACTTAATATTATATTATTACACATTAATATTACATTTTAAAAAATTGTGTATATTAATATAAATTAAATTTTTTATAGCGTTATTACATTTTATAATATATGAAATCACACTTACACGACACATTGTTGATTCGAACTACTAACGGTAGATCCAGATTGAGTGAATCCCAAGGACATTGTTGGATCTAGTGCCACAGATTGATTCATACTTGATGCCATCATCTAGAAGTACATTAAACGCAATTTAAATTATTTTTCTAAAATAACTCAAACTCGTTTGCAATAAAAAGAAATAAAAAATAAATAGATGAGTGATAATAGTATTAAAACATATTAAGCAACTAATTATTTATTAATTGCTCTAGTTAAATTATTATGTGCATTAATTCACACAAATAGAGATTTAACGGAAGAAAATATAAAATCAAGAAAAAGCTTAAAAAATAATTATGCAAATTAATCTCAACAAATTGTATTAATTGTATATTGTTCCAACAGAAAAATTAAAAATTTTTATAAGGCTCTGCACAAAAAGCAAAATAAAACAGGAAACAGGCAAATAAAAGCCGAGCGCAGGAGATTGTAGCGCAAATAAATTTTCAAATTTAAAAAATCCACTAAAAGAAAATCTCACAAATGTTAAAAAAAACACGCCAAGTATATAAAAAATATCCCAACTTGTACGCAACAAAAAGTTTCAAAAATATCTACTTCTAAAAAATAATTTATAAAAAAGTTTTCCCCTAAAAAATAAAGAATCCCTAAAAAATAAAAAATAAAAAGCAAATATGAAATCAATATTTAACTAGCCAAGTATTTAAAAATAATTCAGTTTGTGAGGATTTGTAATTTAAATAGCATTCGCCATAAAATCAATCTTGCATTTACAGAAATATTATAGATTCTCTCGAGAAAATTAAAATGCATTTTATTTTTATTAAAAAATTACACTATTATGTTCCAAATAAATATTTTGTATAATATATAAAATAGCACTATT
>NW_021853405.1:34184-40463 GCF_003651465.1 Formica exsecta
ATCACAAATCAACACTAAATATGAAATCAATAGTTAACTAGCCAAGTACTTAGAAGTAATTCAGTTTGTGAGGATTTGTAATTTAAATAGCATTCGCCATAAAATCAATCTTGCATTTACAGAAATATTACAGATTCTCTCGAGAAAATTAAAATGCATTTTATTTTTATTAAAAAATTACACTATTATGTTCCAAATAAATATTTTGTATAATATATAAAATAGCACTATTTTATTGGGGATTTTATTACAAATAGTAAATCATAAAATTACTTAATCTTTACTACAATAATGTCGATCACATCGATCACCAATTTTGAATTTAAAAGTTCCCCGTGCCATCGACTTGTTTTAAAATTAATCATAAGTTTTACCAAAAGCCCGAAACGAAAAGGATTAAGATTAAAGTGACAAACAAAAACTTGGCGTGCCCGTCGCATTATAAGTCATATATTTTTATTAATATATTGATAATGATTTCTAATAACCTTTTACAAATTTTTATTTTAGATCGGGCATGCCAAGTTTTTGTATGTCACTGTAATCTTAATCCTTTTCGTTCCGGGCTTTTGGTAAAGCTTATAATTAATTTTAAAACAAGTCGATGGCACGGAGCACTTTTTAATTCGAAATTGGTGATCGATGTGATCGACATTATTGCAGTAAGGATTAAGTAATTTTATAATTTACTATTTGTAAATCCCAACTTGTACGCAACAAAAAGTTTTAAAAATATTTACTTTTAAAAAACAGCTTACAAAAAAAATTTTCCCCTAAAAAATAAAAAATAAAAAATAAATATGAAATCAATATTTAACTAGCCAAGTATTTAAAAGTAATTCAGTTTGTGAGGATTTGTAATTTAAATAGCATTCGCCATAAAATCAATCTTGCATTTACAGAAATATTACAGATTCTCTCGAGAAAATTAAAATGCATTTTATTTTTATTAAAAAATTACACTATTATGTTCCAAATAAATATTTTGTATAATATATAAAATAGCACTATTTTATTGCGGATTTTATTACAAATAGTAAATCATAAAATTACTTAACTCTTACTGCAATAATATCGATCACATCGATCATCAATTTCGAATTTAAAAATGCCCCGTGCCAAATTGATCGACTTGTTTTGAAATTAATCATAAGGTTTACCAGATAGGCCTGAAACGAAAAGGATGGAGCACTTTTAAATTCGAAATTGGTGATCGATGTGATCGACATTATTGCAGTAAGGATTAAGTAATTTTATAATTTACTATTTGTAATAAAATCCGCGATATAATAGTGCTACTATTTTATATTATACAAAATATTTATTTGGAACATAATAGTGTAATTTTTTAATAAAAATACAATGCATTTTAATTTTCTCGAAAGAATCTATAATATTTCTGTAAATTTCTGTAAATGCAAGATTGATTTTATGGCAAATACTATTTCAAATTACAAATCCTCACAAACTGAATTACTTTTAAATACTTGGCTAGTTAAATATTGATTTCATATTTTCTTTTTATTTTTTATTTTTTAAGAGAAAATTTTTTTTATAAGCTATTTTTTAGAAGTAAATATTTTTTAAATTTTTTGTTGCATACAAGTTGGAATATTTTTTATATACTTAACTAGTTTTTTTAACCTTTGTGAGGTTTTTTTGGTAGGATATCACTGCATTTTGCAAAAATTTATATTTTTTTTTGAAAAATATAAATTACTACATTATACAGTATATACATAGATATGATTTTTTTAAAGATTTATTCAATAGAAAGGAAATTTTTTTTTAGAAGAAGTTATATAAACAGAATATATTTTTACAAAACTTATATATGCCATATTGAATTTGAGCGGACATAATCACAATGGCCCGTATTCTGAGCTCACATCTATCTTTAGATGTACCTCTAAATGTATCTTAAATGACACAATAAATGTGACGGTATTCTGAGTGCACATTTAGCGGCACATTTAGAGGCAGATCGCCATTTTTAGCTTAAATGTGCAACTTTATAGTAAAAATCGTATTCTGAACCACATTTATAGCACATTTATGCCATTCTCGATAAATGTACCACTAAATGTGCTCGAGGGCACATTTATACGTACATTTATATGTAATACCGGCGCTTGTACTTGATGCTTCGTAAGTTTGATCAATTCTATCATTCTATGTTATACAATTGATTTAATTAATAAAATTATTACAGATCAAGTTTCTGTAAATAATAGAACTTTTTTACATAACAATATTAATGATATTTGGTCAATTCTGAAATTTCTTCTAAAAGTATAGTTGTGTAAAGTGCAATGAAGAGTGCATTTTGTTTGACACTATTTTCACTTGGAAGGATTAATTAAGACGAAGAATCTTGCACTTTGAAGCAAAACTAGGTTGAAAGAGCACACTCGACTGTAATATCACATTTATCTGCGCCTCTAAATGTGGCACTTTAGATGTGCCTCTAAATGTGAGCTCAGAATAAGGGCCAATGTGTCTTATAATGCTCAATCTCTTATTGTCAATCATTTAACAGGTTTTAAAACATTACAAAGCGTCATATATTTAATATGAATATGAAACAAAAGTTCATTCTATTGAATAAACGCATACATATAAATAGTATACAGTTCCTTCTAAAATGTATTCTAATACATGATATAACCAGAAGAGATCAAATACTTTTTTGCATTTATTGATTTATTAAATTTGCTTATATATCGCGAAATAGTACAATACAAGAAGAAAAATGATAAAGTGATTAGCGGTTATCAAGAATATCGCGGAATAATGCAAGGAAGAGAAATGATTTCTTCTAAAATCGATGTCATATTGAGCAAAGTTAGATTATATTAACAAAACTGAGCGAATGCTTACACTTAAGTGACTCTGTGCATTATCAATTAACATATTTTTGATAAATACATTGTTGGAAAATGATTATGGAAGCATTGAAGGAATATTTGGAGATTTTGACTCTCCATGTTTTTGATAACGATAAACTGGTAATTATACACGCGAACAAGCATTCATATATAATGTTTATTTATATTTTATATATAAATTAATGCATAATTAATATTTTTAGGTTAACTTACAAATGGCTAAGCAATGAGTTTATGTTATTAATATAGCAAAATAAGTCTAATTTTACTAAAAATATCATAAAATTTTTGAATATACATTTTGAATATACATTGAATATACATTTTTATTAGTTGACTTCATATAGAATAATGAAATGGTAAAATTATATCGGAGCACTTCTATAGTGTCCATAAACATTTTGTGTATTTGGAATTATTCGTAACTTTTAGTTCTGGAAATGTGAATGTTTATTTATATTTTATATATAAATGTAATTAATGCATAATTAATATTTTTACTTACAAATGTCACTTACAAATAGCTAAGCAATGAGTTTGCATGTTTATGTTATTATAACAAAACAAATCTTGTGGGAATTCTATCAAAAATATTACATATACAGTTGAATTAAAAGCATCAGAATTAGAGCCTGAAATAGAAATGTTAAGCATTAGTCAAAGAAGAGAAATAAGGTAATAATTTTGTTTATAAATCATATAATAAAGATTATTTATTTTCTTGGATAATGGTTAAACTTATTTTTTTAAAGCAATGAGAAACGTAAACATGGAAATTGATGGTTTATTCGGATGGAGCTGCCTTTTCCAATATAATGTTATCGAAGAGTATTAGAATATCTGTCATCGACAAATATAATTTAAGTTTGAATCAAAATGAGGAGGAAGAGTCGGTTAATGATGCTGAATTGCAGATTTTATTAATAGAAATAATTATATTTTTAATCTTCTACCAGTTGCTCTTTGCAAGCTTTATATACTTCTCATGACTAAAAATCAAATACGAGATGGATGTATATAGCGCGTCGCATAGCGATGAATAAACGAACTATCGGCAGAATATATACTATATTTTTGTAAAGTTTGTAATAAAGTAAAGTTGTAAATTTGCTGTCATGCCGTGCATGGCAAGGTTTGCTCTGTTATTTGTGTGAATTTTGCGTCTCGTTGTGCCAGAGTATACTTTGCTCTGTTCTTTCCGTAAATGTGTTATCATATCGTGTACAATAAGGTTTGCTCTGTTCTTGTCGTAAATTTGCTATTATAGCGTGTATAACAAGATTTGCTACTAATTGGCGTAAAGTTTGTGTTACACCGTGAATTAGCATCATACGTGTTCTTCTATGCGTAAAATTTACGGGCAAGCCTTTTCCTATTATTTACAGCATCGTGATACGAAAAATTTTGCCGTCAATTTGCTTCAAACTTTTTGACAAACCAAAACAAGACAAATGTTTGCTACAAAATTGTTGTCAAAATTAAAGCACACCTTGTTGCAAAGCTTTGGCAAAACTTGATTTTAACATTCTTGGCTATCCTGGAAGGTAATAATTTTGCTTATAAATTATAGAATAAAGATTATTTATTTCATTGGACTAAATACTTTAAGGACAATACTTAGTCTATTTAACTTTGACATAATGGTTGAACTTATTTTTTTAAAGCAATGAGAAACATGAATGTGGAAATTAATGGTTTATTCAGATGGAGCTGCCTTTTGCAGTATAATGTTATCGGAGAGCATTACAATATCTGTCATCAACAAAAAGTAGTTCAAATTTGAATCAAAATAAGGAGAAAGAGTCGCGGTTAATGATGCTGCAGATTTTATTAGAGAATGGTATAAAAATATATAATAATATGGCAACTACATTGATTAAAACGCAAGTCTACGATGCAGCTTTAGAAAATGTGAATCATATATGGAGGTGTCAACCACAAAATATGAAAGCGCTATTTAGGAAAGGTATTGCAGAGAACCTTTTTTTATTTACTATATTTAATCTTCTTTTTTTAAAATAAGTTGTATGTATTCCTGATTTATATTTTACATATGGAAAATTCAAATATGTGTGTCTATATATTATGTATCTCGTAGAAACAATATTGAGATACAAAGGGGAATATGCAAAAACTTATGCAATCTCTCTCTCTCTCTCTCTCTTTCCACTGAATTCAAAAATTAATCTAGAAATGAAGATATTTACTACAGAATTAATGACCTTAAAGGATAAAATTGTTAAAAATGCAGAAAAAGAAAAGCATCTATATCTTTTACTTAATTGCTTACTTTTATCATCTGCTTTTATATTCTTTTACGGATTTCTAGTATCTTCAACTACATCTAACATTTTGCGATATAAATTTTGTGTCTCAATATTGTTCCTACGATACGCACAATATATATACACACATATTTGAATTTTCCATATGTAAAATATAAATCAAGAATATATAAAACATATTTTTTAAAAAAGATTAAATATAGTAAATAAAAAGAAGATTAGGATTTTTGCAATATTTTTCCTAAGTAGTGCTATAATATTTTGTAGTTGACACCTCGAAACATGTTTCACATTTTCTAAAGCTGCATCATAAGCTTTTGTTTTAATCAATGCAGGTGCCAAATAATTATAAACTTTTATACGATTCTCTATTAAAACCTGCAATTCAGCATCACTAATCGATTCTTCCTCCTCATTTTGATTCAATTTTGAACTACTTTTTGTCAATAACATATTCTAATGCTCTCCAATAACATTATATTGCAAAAGGCAGCTCCATTCAAATAAACCATCAATTTCCATGTTACTCATTGCTATAAAAAATAATTTAACCATTATATCAAAAAGAGTTAAATAGACTAAGTCTTGTCCTATAAAGTATTTAATCCAATAAAATAAATAATCTTTATTATATAATTTATAAACAAAATCATTACCTTATTTCTCTTCTTTGGCTAATGCTTAACATTTCTATTTCAGACTCTAACTCTGATGCTTCCAATTCAACTGTATAGGTAATATTTTTGATAAAATTCCCACAAGATTGGTTTTGCTATATTAACCCCAGCAAGCAAAATGATGCAAACTTTGCGCAAAGTTTGCAGCAAACCCGAGCATGCCTTTACAGCAAAATTGTGACAAGGTGTGTCCGCCAAAAGCTTAGCTTTTGCTGGCAAAGCTTGTCGCAATAGTGTGATGCACATTTTGCGCAAATAATAGAGCAAATCTTGCCGTGCACGGCATGACAACAAATTTGTGGCAAGAACAGGACAAACCTTGCTGTGCACGGGATGACAGCAAATTTATGGCAAGAATAGGGCAAACCTTGCCGTGCACGGCATGACAACAAATTTGTGGCAAGAATAGGGCAAACCTTGCCATGCACG
>NW_021853405.1:42539-45155 GCF_003651465.1 Formica exsecta
AATCCCTATTGTGGGGATTTTTCCAGAATTGAACTGATAGAAATAATTATATTTTTAATCTTCTTCCAGTTACTCTTTGCAAGCTTTATATACTTCTCATAACTAAAAATCAAATACGAGATGGATGCATATAGCGCGTCGCATAGCGATGAACAAACGAACTATCGGCAGAATACTATGTTTTTGTAAAGTTTGTAATAAAG
This sequence comes from Formica exsecta, assembly GCF_003651465.1. Classification (NCBI taxonomy): domain Eukaryota; kingdom Metazoa; phylum Arthropoda; class Insecta; order Hymenoptera; family Formicidae; genus Formica; species Formica exsecta. The sequence continues at coordinate 42,743 of NW_021853405.1, forward strand.
TAAAGTTGTAAATTGGCTGTCATGCCGTGCATGGCAAGGTTTGCTCTGTTATTTGCGTGAATTTTGCGTCTCGTTGTGCCAGAGTATACTTTGCTCTGTTCTTTCCATAAATGTGTTATCATATCGTGTACAATAAGATTTGTTCTGTTCGTGTCGTAAATTTGCTATTATAACGTGTATAACAAGATTTGCTACTAATTGGCGTAAAGTTTGTGTTACACCGTGAATTAGCATCAAACGTGTTCTTCTATGCGTAAAATTTACGGGCAAGCCTTTTCCTATTATTTACAGCATCGTGAGACGAAAAATTTTGCCGTCAATTTGCTTCAAACTTTTTGACAAACCAAAACAAGACAAATGTTTGCTACAAAATTGTTGTCAAAATTAAAGCACACCTTGTCGCAAAGCTTTGGCAAAACGTGATTTTAACATTCTTGGCTATCTGGGAAATGTATTTAAAAAAAAAGTTATACGGAAAAAATGTCTTTGCTATCAGTTATTCGTCAAATTATAATCAAATTTTCCATAATCAAATAATGTTTATTGAATGGTAGTTTTTATTAAACGTTATTCGTAATCAAATGTTTATTGAAAATTAATTTATAAATATTTACGATAGCTCATGATTAAAAATATTTCTCTATTTAAGTTTATGAAGATCAATTTCACGGTAATGTCAGATTGACGAGAATGATTTCGATTTATACATAGTTTACAGCATTGTTCACGTTGTGTGAAATAGTCGAAAGATTATTAATACACGGATTTATAGCGTTAATTTAGGAACATGTTGATATTAATTGATATCGCAAATTCCCGAGCACTGTTCTGCAATTGTTCTTGTCTTATGGTACGTTCGGAAACAGCACCCGAGCATCGTTCTATCTTTGTTCAACTTTTAATAAATAACAAAGATAAAACGACATTCGTATGCACACGGGTGATGTTTCCGAACGCAGCCTTACAATTAGTAAGATTCTAATCAAACATTTCGATTAACGATCGAATTTGCTTAATGATCTAATACGACTTCTATGATAATATTCAGCGAAGTTGAATCCTGGATCTTTAAGAAACTTGTGTTTTCGACAATCATTCTATTTTATAGCTCGGATGACTAGGCTATTTTTGCGCGACTAAAACGTAATTAAGAGAATGTATCAATTATAAAAATGGGTTTTGGAATATTAAAAATTTTACTCGCATGCGTCGTTTTGTTTGTTTCTTTTAAAAATATCATGCGAACACGAGAGATTTTCATCAAATGTGATAATGTTAATTGCAATTTTATTTCTGCAAATCTTCTACCGGAAAAAATATAATAACGCTTCACTCGTTTATTGTAAATACCGCGTGACAATTTCGCATGCAAAATTGCATTTTCAATTTTTTTTTGATCTTTTTTTATTTGTTTATAACATTTTATTTGATATAATCTTTCCGTCTCTCGCATCATACGCAAAAGAAAAAAGAACTTTGACATTTGCAAACAATTTTCCATTTACTCTTATCTATCTTTGTTTATATGAAATTCTTGTAATCCGCGACAGGTTTATGATATCGTAAAGATCTTTAAATAAACATTCACATTTCCAGAATCAAAAGTTGCGAGTAATTCCAAATCTGCAAAATGTTTGTGGACATAGAATTGCTTTGATATGATATTATTATTTCATTATTCTATATGAAGCCAATTAATAGAAATGTATATTCAATGCTGTTGTTTTTATGATATTTTTGGTAGAATTCTCACAAGATTTATTTTGCTACATTAGCATAAACTCATTGCTTAGACATTTGTAAGTTAACCTAAAAATATTAATCATGCATTAATTACATTTATATATAAAATACAAATAAACATTATATACATGAATGCGCGTTTGCGTGTATAATTACCAGCTTATCGTTATTGAAAACATGGTCAGCCAAAATCTCCAAATATTCTTTCGATTCTTTCGTAATCATTTTCCAACAACAATGTATTTATTACAAATATATTAATTGATAATGCACAGATTCACTCCAGTGTAAGCATTCGCTCAGTTTCATTAATGTAACCTAACTTTGCTCAATATGACGTCGATTAAAAGAAATCAATTTTCTTCTTTGCACTATTCCATGTTGATAATTTCTTTTCACTTTATCACTTCTCTTCCTTGTTGCACTATTCCACGATACTCTTATCACTTTTCATTTTTTCATTCCATTATTCCGCGATATATACTATATAATCTTAACATTTTTTATCTTGTCCGCGCGATATATATTCTTATAACCTTACATTATTATCGGATAAAGTTCCAAAAAGGTCCCGGCTCCGATTTTTTTGAAACTCAGTATTCTTACGTATATTGATGCGCTGATTACGAATATCATAGTGAAAATTGGCGACTATTTGATTTTCATGGTG
>NW_021853405.1:45924-66946 GCF_003651465.1 Formica exsecta
TGGCAAGAATAGGGCAAACCTTGCCATGCACGATATGATAGCAAATTTGTAACAAGATCAGAACAAACCTTGCTGTGCATGGCGTGATAGCAAATTTATGGTAATTTTCTATACGGGGTGAGTGATTCAGGACTTCTGTGACAAATTGTGAGAAACGATAAATCTCGCAGAGAGGACTATTTTGTGAAACAATCCGTTCTTTGTTTGACACGTCGTTTTTAGAAGCTATGCGACCGCGCAGACAAAGTCTTAGATGACATTTATTATAATTATGAGATGATGATAATATATGAATAATTGAAAATGAATTCATAATATGATGAATATATGAATTTTATATATATATATATTTACATTTTAAGTAAACAATAAACGGATGATTTAAACTTTTTCAGACATTTATCTGCCCGATCTAAGAGGAACAATCAGTCCAATATCTGAATTCCCTATGTTGGGATTGTATCAGTAATTGAACTGATAGAAATAATTATATTTTTAATCTTCTACCAGTTGCTCTTTGCAAGCTTTATATACTTCTCATGACTAAAAATCAAATACGAGATGGATGTATATAGCGCGTCGCATAGCGATGAATAAACGAATTATCGGCAGAATACTATATTTTTGTAAAGTTTGTAATAAAGTAAAGTTGTAAATTTGCTGTCATGCCGTGCATGGCAAGGTTTGCTCTGTTATTTGCGTGAATTTTGCGTCTCGTTGTGCCAGAGTATACTTTGCTCTGTTCTTTCCGTAAATGTGTTATCATATCGTGTACAATAAGGTTTGCTCTGTTCTTGTCGTAAATTTGCTATTATAGCGTGTATAACAAGATTTGCTACTAATTGGCGTAAAGTTTGTGTTACACCGTGAATTAGCATCATACGTGTTCTTCTATGCGTAAAATTTACGGGCAAGCCTTTTCCTATTATTTACAGCATCGTGAGGCGAAACATTTTGCCGTCAATTTGCTTCAAACTTTTTGACAAACCAAAACAAGATAGATGTTTGCTACACAATTGTTGTCAAAATTAAAGCACACCTTGTCGCAAAGCTTTGGTAAAACGTGATTTTAACATTCTTGGCTATCTGGGTACATAAACATGCAACTCATTGCTTAGCCATTTATAAGTGACCTAAAAATATTAATTACACATTAATAATATTTATATATAAAATATAAATAAACATTCACATTTCCAGAATCAAAAGTTGCGAGTAATTCCAAATCTGCAAAATGTTTGTGGACATAGAATTGCTTTGATATGATATTATTATTTCATTATTCTATATGAAGCCAATTAATAGAAATGTATATTCAATGCTGTTGTTTTTATGATATTTTTGGTAGAATTCTCACAAGATTTATTTTGCTACATTAGCATAAACTCATTGCTTAGACATTTGTAAGTTAACCTAAAAATATTAATCATGCATTAATTACATTTATATATAAAATACAAATAAACATTATATACATGAATGCGCGTTTGCGTGTATAATTACGAGCTTTGAAAACATGACCAGCCAAAATCTCCAAATATTCCTTCGATTCTTCCATAATCATTTTCCAACAACAATGTATTTATTACAAATATGTTAATTAATTAATGATTCACTCCAGTGTAAGCATTCGCTCAGTTTCACTAATGTAACCTAACTTTGCTCAATATAACATCGATTAAAAGAAATCACTTTTCTTCCTTGCACTATTCCGCATTAATGATTTCTTGTCACTTTATCACTTCTCTTCCTTGTTGCACTATTCCACGATACTCTTATCACTTTTCGTCTCTTCATTGCATTATTTGCACACTCAAGCAAATAATCGTACATGAGCGCTGCAAACGCGCCTTGACAAAATCGCTTTGCGTGTGTGCGTGCGAGCATACGTACTTGAGTCTGATTATCCTTATTCTGAAGAAAAATGAAAATGTCACATTTCTGATGGTATACAATTATCATTCTTCAGGATTGACTGCACCAATCTTATTCAAACTGGTCGCAATCAAAAGCGTGTATCCACATTGCATCAGAAAAGTGCCGTTAGATTTTTTATTACGGCTTTAGTTCTTGAGAAATTTTAATCGAAAGTTCATTGGACGTAAAACTTCGGATAAGCTACTTTTGGTAGCGCCGCGGCCCCTATACATAGGCAAAACTGTCGACAAGATTGAAAGAATTTCTTATATACTTGGCGTCGCGACGCTACCGCGTCGCTTGAAAAAAGACATTTAAGATCGATTCACACTATACCGCACGGACCGGCACCAGCACGACAAAACTTTGAAACATGCCATTTTAAAGGTTAATAAAATTATTAAATAGTCAAATAAATCTCTATCAATTATCTACTCTATGGCCGGTATTCATAGTCCGTTCTTATATTCAAGATCGTCTTAAGTACGGTCTTAAGATGCTAAGCGGCCATTTCATTGGTTGAATGAGATCTTAAAACGACCCAAGACCATACTTAAGACTATCTTGAATATAAGAACGGACTATGAATACCGGCCTCTCATACGTTTTGATCCGTCTTCGGACTATTTTCAGCGACTTTAAACAAAAGAAAAGAGGAAATCTGTCATATCGAAAATGGACCGAAACGTACGATTAAATGCATATGTTCAGACTGCTTCGGTAATCGTCCGACAGTTGACGGTTGATGTTTAGCAGTCACAATGAATGGATCATTCAGCGACGATGAATTGGCTCTTATAGTCTTACTTTTAGACTTTAGACGAAGGCGAGAATGAAATCGAAAATGGGTATCCAATATTTAAAAAATATTTAAAAAAAAGAAAACTTGAAGGAGAGTATTGGACATTGTTCAAAGATTTACTGAAATATGATGACTCTTATTTGCCTGTTTCTTGTTTTATTTTGACATTTGTTTTATTTTTCATCTGGACATGCAGTTTTTGGATTTTAGTAGTTGATAGAGATTTATTTGATTATTTAATAATTTTATTTGGGAGAGAAAGATCTCCCCCCATGGGAGAGAATAATATTTTTCGATAATAATAGCAATAGGCTCATGGTACAAACAATTAAATGGGAATACTGGCAGATAAGAGCTAATATTTTTCATATATCGTTTACCTTCTGCGCATCCCTTGAATTCTGTATGACGCCCGTAAAAACTACGTTGTCTCGCGCGACGGACGGACCATAATAATTTGACTGCAGTTGTAAGATGTTAGTCACATTAGCGGTCGGTATTTGCGGTTGTCCAGTTGCTATCGTTGACACAGCATCCTGTGCAGCAGTGACCGCGTTCACGACCGCTTTACCCTCGCTGTTAATACTTTCCTCCGAATTGTAGCTTCCATATTCCGTGACCTTTCTAGTTTCTTCGACAATCGGCGGACTCGATGACGATAAAGCCTCGTTCGATCTTTGATCCGGTTCCTGTTTTTCGCAAGCAGTCTGTTTGTTCGCGACGGTTTTCAAGATATGAGTTACTTCGTCGAGATGATCAATTTGAGTAGCTGGTCCTTCCTTTATGTCTCTCATGTCGCTTCCATCTATCTCGAGATCCATTGTTGAACCTATCAAAAAGTTGTCCGAAGATATTGGCGAAATTACTTGTCGATGAACGTCGTCGAACGTTTTGTTATACTCTGTTATCTTCTCCTTGATTTCCGAATTCTTCAGTTTTGGCAAAGCCTCTTCTCTGTCCCACTCTGCCGTACTGCTTCCCGCACCTTCGAACTCCAACGATGAAACCGAAGATACAATTGCAGGTGCTCTTGTTACACTATCGCGAATTATTGTTCGATTTGTATCATTCATCTTCACATCCTTTTCGATCGTCAAGCTTGACGAGCTGTCGCCTACGTGCCAGCTCTCGGAGGTAGATTTAAAATTTTGCTTCGGACACTCCAGAGCAGTTGGCTGGATCGCGATGTAAACTCTGGGTAGCACTGGTGGACTATCTCTCATTGCATCGGGCGATTTACCTCTCTCGTAGTCGATAGGAGAACGAGGTGACAGCTTTGGTGGTTCCGGGGAAGGAGACGGGGAAATACTGCTTCTGGATACTCCGTTTACCTTTCCAAACATAGGTATTAGCGGTTAGTGGAAATGGCATCGTATGAAATAATCGACGAAATTGGTCTACTCTGTACAAACGAGATGAAGTTTTATTCATCGAGAATGGATTCCGATATGACGGTCCTCTTCCCGAAGAAAAAAAAAATTTTTTTGTTCTAAAAAACAGAAAGATTTTGCAACAACTATTTCATCCAATTTCAACCATTCCGTTTACCTGCGCGATATCACTGTCGACGGTTGTCTCGACTGAAATCGAGCGCTCGTCCAACTCATAGTCGAGATCGACGACAACGTCGTCATCGGTCGTCGATGGTATAGAAGCGGACAGTTTGCACAACAACTTCGAGATATTCTCGATCTGCTTCTCGTAGCAATTCATCATCTGACGCAGCCGAGTACTACGCTGCGGGCTCGTGTCGCCGGCGTTGTTGCACTCGGCCATCTCCCGTGAAAGTTCCAATGCCTTGCCGCGTAATTCTTGTAACTTCTGACGCAAACGGTTGCGACGATATTTGATCTTGTAGCCGTCACTCTTCGGCGAGGATCGTCGACTCTTGTCTCGCGTCGACGATTCGCCAAGCTCTGTCTCCGAGATTATGCTGCTCCAAAAGGAAGTGGCGGAGTACCCGGACGGCGATTCCGGACGTGGCGTGGCACCAGTGACGATGCGATAATTGGGCTCGTTCCCCGACTTCCCGGCGTTCATCTCAATATTGCGATATTCGTTGGTAGTGCTCGCTGAAAATAAAATCAAACAACTAACAAGTAACAATGTGAAGAAAGCCATTTTTAATATTTTAATATATACGCGCGCGCGCATGAATATAAAGTTCTTTTTTTTAATGTTTAATTCTACGAAAAATTTACCAATTATCTCCTGGTTGCAAAGAATTTATGAATACTCCCATACAGCACAGATCATTGCAATTATATTGCAGCAACATTGCAACAAAACAAATAATTCCCTTGGTATAGCTAATCAGAAGCATCGAATACCAAAGAATGACGTACCTTCGCCCACGATTTTCTTCAGTCTTAAGGGCGGCACAACTTTGTTGCAAATTTCCTTCGTTGTTTCCCCCTCTGGCTCCGTCGTTGATACCACGACGGATGACGAATATCTTCTATCATCCCACAGTCTTATCACCACGTGCTGTTGCGATCTCCTTTCTCCTTTGTCGATCAAATTATTCGAACAGCTTTTGGAATACTCTTTCAAAATATTCTTGACGCGTTCGTCGCATACATAGCCGGCGTCCATTTCGTGGGATTTCCTCCGTTTCTTCACGTCTTTGTTGAGTTCTTTCTCGTATTCTCTGTCTCTATCTTCGCCGTTTTTTTTCTTAATATTGTTGATCTCTTTCGTAGTCTGTAATGTGACAATCGTCATTAAATGATATTTACAACATCGTATAATTAAAGAAGGCAATTATTGATTGACTCTAATAATCTTCAATTTTGATCTGTGACTATATTGCTTGTTTTAGAGTAGCTCCAATTTAACTGTGAACTATAAGAATTATACATAAAACAAATATAAAAGAGCAAATATTGACGAATTAATATCATTATACGAGATTATTCTAATAATCAATTTTAAGGTAAATATATGCATATTAGGAGACTATCTTCTGACGACCTTGATCTTGACATATCCCAGATAGCAAAATGCTAGCAGCATGCGCGCAGATTGGCAGCAAATTTAATCAGAATTCCATGCCAAAACCATAGCCATCTGTGACCACATTAAGCTCAGGTTTTGTCGACAGAGCCTGCTGACAGGCAATGTGAGCAGATTGGCAGCAGAAATCACGCAGAGCCTGCGCGCAATCTGACGGCAGATTGACAGCAGAAATCGAGCAGTTTCTAGACATTTATATAAAATGGTACATTTAAATGGATTTAAACATTTAAAAGATCTCGATTCCAAGTAGCAAAATGACATTAAATTTTGGTCACAAAATAATCAATTAGACGTCTTAAAGTTAGGTCTCATAAGATTAAAAAATGACGTCAATAGTTGATATGTCACCTTCACGAGATGTCATTTTCTGACGTTTGTATTAATAACATAAATTTATAATATTAATAATATATATTAATGTAATATATATAGGAAAATTTGAATAATTTAATTTATGAAATTAAATCAAAATTAAAATATTTTATTTATATGGAAGTTAATTTCTATTTTATATCTTAAATAGATATAATAACAAACGATTTTCACTTATTTGGATAATTTCTTTCCGAATAAGTAAAAATCGGACATTTATCTGTCTGATTTTCTAAAAATCAGTTCAATATCTGAATTCCCGGTATGGGAGACGTATCAGAAATTAAACTGATAGAAATAATTACGATGTTATTAGCCGCATTTTGCAGGCATTATATACGCTCGTGACAAGAACTTGAATACGGGTATAGAAAGTGAATAGTGCGCCGCATAGCTGTAAGCGAATAAACTATACTATTTCAATAAATTATATGAATGCTAAAAGCTGCAGATTCTGTTTGATTTCTACTGCCAATTTACCATCAGATTGCGCGCACGCAGATCTTGCTCGATTTCTGCCGACAATCTGATGTCAAGTCATGTTAGCAAATCCTGCTCGATTTCTGCTACCAATCTGCCGTCAGATTGCGGGCGCGCAGATCCTGCTTGATTTCTGCTATCAATTTGACATCAAATTGCGTTGTGCAGATCCTGCTCGGTTTTTGCTGGCTATCTGCTATAATAATTCTATGCAAATCCTGCTCGGTTTCTGCTACTGATCTGCTGTCAAATTATGTCAGCACGTTTTGTAACATTTCTGCTGACATTCTGCTATTATTATTTGATATAACAGACTTTGTATACAATCTGGAATCTTTCTGCTGACAAAAATTTGTAACAGACGTTTGGCAAAATCTGTTCGAACAGACTTGGCTATCTGGGATGATGACGAGGTCATGACTCTGAGTAACCTCCAACTATCGCTATCCTTTTAACTATCGCTCGTTATTTATTAAAAAGTTATTAAAGTAATTAAAAGTAATTAAGTTGTATAATAAGAACAAATATTAAAAGCGCTAATCTAAACTTCTCTGATTAAAAAAAAACGATGTATTTTATATTAGTTATATATTTAAGGGGGCAAGCCTATCTAGAAGGGTTAACAAAATATGCTTTTTGGAGAATTAAAAAAAAACCAATGCACTTTTATTAAAAAACATTAGTATACTGTTACGAGTACATATTGAACGTAATTCAGTTTTCTTTTGTTGAAAAATATTAAAAAATAAACGAGATATAGCCGATGCCCGGGATTCTTGTTTTTTAGGCATTTTGCGGTGACCATTGTAGCTCGGAGCAGGATTATATGAAATCAAAAATTCGACAAAATTTTGATAATATATTAAATTATCTAGGATCCATCGGATTTTTGAAAAATTATTATTTAACAAAATGGCGGTGTGGCAAAGTTGAAAAATAGATTTTGGGTAAAAATTGCTAGTTTTTCGCGTGTAAAAATCTAGGCAAAAAGAAAGGAAAGCCTCCGATAGCGCCGAGATTTTTAATTCTAAAATAAGCCTGAAAATTTTCAAGTAAATCGATTCATTACTTTTTGAGTTATGTTGGTCATCGGCTTTGAAAACGTGATTTTGAGAAAAAGGCGTTTGAAGTTTTAGACTGAAAATGACCGTTCTACTTCACAGCTCAAAGCTAACTGCTACTCTGTCTATCTAACTTACCTTTAAGGCTACCGTTTTTATCTAACCTATTGCTAATCTATCTTTCTAAAAATCTCTCAGAAGATTATAGATCCATGCGACGGCTGCCGCGCGGCAAGTCTCATACGTGTTCCGAGCGCTACTTCGAGAAATATACTCTATAACTTTGTCAATTTTGCTCGGACTAACTTGAAATTTTCTGAGAATACTTTCAAAATGTTGCACTACAAGATAATGTCAAAATCCAAAAACCGATTTTTTAAAAATTTCTAGGTTGGCGTACCCTTTAAGTATTTACGTAAATGCGCGGGCGGGGGAGGGGCAGAGCCTCCCCCCTTCACACCACTCTCTAAAAAACTAACTGAATTCAAACCAATTTCTATTTTTTGAATAAAAATTAGGTTTGAGTTAGATAAGTTTTTTTGGGATGAAAGTGAAGGGGGGGGACGGAGACCCTCCCCCGCCCACGCATTTACTTAAATACTTAAATTTACAACTAATATAAAATTCATGCTCAGAGAAGTTCAGATTATATCGTATTTAATACTTGTTCTTATCGTACAATTTAATTGTTAATAACTTTTTAATAAACAACGAGCGACGGTTAAAACCTCTTGGATTACTCAGAGTCAAAAAGTCATGACTTTGACAACATGAGTCAAGGTTAAGATCATCGGAGAGTGCTCCCCTAATATGCATATTTACCAATTTTAAATTCACAAACAGAGAAAAGAGGGACAGTATTTTATACAAATCCATGCAATTCACATTGCAATCTCAAATTACTTTAATGTAACGATAGAGAAATCTCTTTTATATGTATATTAAAAATAATATACAATTAATATAAATAATAGCACAATTCGAAAACAACACGGTTCCTTATCTAATTCGCCTCCGGGAAAAAAAAAACTGAAAACCAGCTCGATCTCCAAGTTTGATTTGCTACCTGTACGGCATTAGTCGGAATACGTGGTAGAATGTAATCCGAGCGATCGAGCGGGAGCATCATTTCGCTTCCATCCTGCTGCCCAAAAGGAGGGAATTGATTCAGATCGTCCGTCAACATCGAGGACGATATGTCCGATTGCACCTCGACGACGTCGACACAATTCGACGCTTGCGAGTTCGACAGTTTGAGTATCGGTGAGCGCGACGTCTTCCGCGACGTCACAAGCGACGCCGCCGACCTCGTCGGCGTCGGCGGTGCCGGTCGGATCGGCAGGGAGCGATTAGGCTGTACGGGGATCACGCAAGAGCCGCGATCCTTCAAGGCGGTCGCCAGGCTGCCACCCGTGCCGCCGCGTTGCAACCTGCTGGAACTGTCGGCTATCATGATGCGAGGTTCTGAGAAAAAACGAAATTCGGAGTTAGATCTTTTTCCGCATGACGGAAAAAATATAAACCAACCTGTGTTTACTCAAATTTTGTAAAAAAATTGATCTTCCGGGGTATTTTTGTACAAAATTCCAGCTAACAAAAATAGTTTAAAAATTTTTTGGTGTGTGCATCTTTCTAAAATAAAATTTTTTATTGTATACTAATTGTTTTCTAATGCTCTTCACTCATACGAAGGAAATCACAGTCACTTAGATTCAAGTGCCAGATTTATAAATATACTGAAAAAAAATGATAGTTGTAAGATAAACATTTTTTACTTGCATAACATTTTCATATTTTTATCATTAAAAATTACAAAAAAGAATATGTACTGCATATCCAATATTTTGTTAAGACATTGAATATATAAACAAAGAGATAGATATATATTTATAATATATTTTAATCACATAATTCATAATTTGACTTATCGATGGATTGATAATTGCTTATAAGAGGAAAATTATCAAAGAGATAATTTTTTTTTAAATTCCCTGAGTCTAAATAAAATTCCATGAGAATTTCCTGATTTTTTTCAAATATAATAGAAATCTCGAAGAATTCCAGATTTTTCATGTTTTTCCAGGAAGTAGATACCGCAATCCTAATCGACAAATTTTCTGGAAGGAAAAAACAGATTTAAAAATTTCATTGTCATATTTGAGATATACAGGATGGTCCTCGTAACGGTCGCCACGATTTTTAAGGCACTTACAATAATCTGACATATCGCAATACAGTTGATTTCTCAAAAAGATTTTGAGCAATGTTTTCAGAAATTATACGGTTGATGTAATAACATCGAAATTTTCGAGACTTTTATTGTAAGCTTATTAATGTGATCGGAATATTTTTTCACTTTTTATATTCTCTTCGCGCCGTAAATAAACACATATGAAAGCGGCAGAATAATTTTCCGCGTTTATATTTCTCAAGCTTCAACAAGAGATATTGAAAAAAAACTAGAAGAACTATATTTGAAGATCGATTTATACATATGGCTGTTTGATTACCTAAGATATCGCACGTTTTATGCGGCTGTTTGATTCTACATACAGAATACACATGACGTGCATCATATCTATTCTGGAGAAAATATTGGACATTAAAATTAATAAAGATTGACGACGGTAAGGGGAGGGAGAGGGGGGAGTATTAATTGCGTCCGACAATACATCGCTTTTGCTCATTATCACATTCTCACCCGACACCTCCGAGCTCTCTTCGGTGTCGTCGAATCGCTTCAGGATCGTCTGCTTCCAGGTGGTTTTCCTCGATTCCTCGCTAGTCAGATCAACGAGAATCGGAGCTTTCTCGTGTTCAACTGAGGCGATCGTGGAATCCGTCTCGCCGCCGACAACATCGACTTCGTAATAATCCAAGTGTTTCAATTCTTCGTCCTGATCCTCTTTTTCTTCCGTCTTGTGTATTTTTGCGGCGGCGCAGTTCTGCTGCTGCTGCTGCTGTAGCTGACATTTCGCGCAATCTTTGCATGTGAAACACACGCCCTTAGCTTGTTCCTCGAGCTCCGTCGAGCTGGAGATACGCGGACAGGTCGGCCTTTCTTCGTTACTCGCGTCGCAGAGAAGTTCGACGATGTCGCAAGCGACTATGTTGGGGTCGTTAACCGTGGAACCGAATCGGAATAAGGTCCTTTCGGGATCATTGGACTCACTATGTGACTGTTTGTCGCGGGATATCGTAACTCTGGGCCAACGAGATGATCGCATGGACGATTGATCGGATTTTTCTTTCAACGACAGTTTCTTCCTTCGCGGCTTTAACGTGACGTCCGAATGTTGATCATGTGATCGCATTTTTTCTTCTTTTTTTTACGCGTTACGATTGAGCGACATGAGGAATTTTTTGAACGCTCGGTAAATTAAATCTCGTCGGAGCAATTTCGTGTTCCAGTTGCATTTAAAAGTATTCACAGATGAGCAGTACATCCTGTCCTTCCTTCCATTCACGAGACACACACTCTACGATAATAATTATGATTGAAGGGGAACGAAGAGAGGGAGTGCAGGGGGAAGTAATTAAGTATTGAAGAGCCAACCGTATACTTTATCAGTTTTGGTCGATGAAGTTGAACAAAGTCTCACGACGCAAATAATACATACGTAGGGGAGAACGAATCGAAGAGAGACGATCGCACTCACGAAAGGGAAGGCAATAATTGCAAAGCTTCGTGCGCTACATGTTAACCGTTCTAGATGGTATATTTTTTTTCTTTCTTTTTTTCGTTAAGTTTCTCCTATCGATTTTCATCGACCGTTTCTCGTACGTGCTGTACGATACACACAGAATACACGAAAAAGGGAGAAATTACGTTTCGCACGCGATGCACGCTCCCCTTGTCCCACCTTTCCATTCTTTCTCTCTCTTTCTCTCTCTCTCTCCTCTCTCTCTCTCTCTTTACTTGCACGGAAATTCACAATCGCGCGGAGTTAGAAAGAAGTTGAAAGCATAAAACCTTCGAAGCAATCGAACATCGAAAAAAAAGATCCTGTATTAAAAACTTTTATCTTGCAGATGCATGCTTATATGAAATGTAATTATTTTATATTCAACTTAACATCGCGCAATTAGGCCGTGAATGTAATTGTTAAATGATAGGATAATCAACACTTTAGTGAAATTATTGGCAATAAGTGGAAAAACGAGTTTATCGCTTAAAGTACGAAATACAGCAGTATTTTAGGTCCCTTGACAGTTTATATTCAGTGGCTTATCATAATTATTCATAAAATTAATTACATATAAAACAATTAATCAATTAAATGTCTTTTTATGTAATTTGCTCTTTTCTATCCCTTCTTTTTTTTCTCTTTTTCCTGTAAACATCATAATATATACTATATCTTGAAAAGAAAGAATATTTTTTTAAAGAGCATAATGTTCTTTTTTATTATATTCGTTTATATGTATTTTTATATCTTTTTATCAAATAAAAAGTATGGTACAATTTGTTAAGGCTAATTACTAAGGGCAATATTTATAATATTATCATTTAAGAGACTTTGTTCATACATTTCATCGACCTCACATCGTTCGTGTCAATTTTAATAACGAGAGAAATTCGGATGCAAATTATTTTTGCATCGAGGTATATCTAATCGCTAAACGAATATCGCGAGGTGAAACAATCGTGCATAATTGTAATATCAAGACGTTGTGAAAATCGGCAAATGACATTTCATTCGATTAATCGATTGTTACCAATGTATATTACGTTAATTTGTATACACACGTAATTTTTATACACACGTAATTCTTATACACACACATGTACACACATATATATTAGATCGCGAAACGAAACGTCGCATTTTTCCGATTCATCGCTGCGAACACATCGGCGAAGCTCACGAACGGAGATCTTCGTTATCTCTTTTTATCGTTGCTTTCAATCTTTAGCACCGACGAGTTAATGTATACTGCACACCAAATCTTACGTCACCGTATCACACTGCATCATAAATCACATGTCATCATCACCCATCAATCGGAGACCACCAACCCCGCGATAAAACAATAAAAGATTGACGACAGGAGACTTCACATCTTGCTCTTCTCTTGCTCTCTTTCTTCCTTTTTTTTTTTTTTTAGGGCGCAATAACGTGTTTCCTTTTTCTTATCTCCTCTTTTTACTTTTTATATCAATTTTTGTCTAAACTTTAAAAAATTTTTGTAGCCGATGGTATCTCAAAACACATCGTCAAGTCTGTAAAATCCGGAATTTTTGTAGCAACCGTGTTATAAAAAACAGAACGCGTTCTCTTCTCTTCGACATCGCGGCGAATATGAGCAAAATTTGCCACAATGAACATTATCCTCTGCGTTCCATGGAAACGATATACCGCAAACGATGATACCTTAGATGTGTCATAAAGTTGCAATGCATACTGTCATGCGAAGAAACGGTCCCGCCTTAGGAGTAATAGAACAAGTCGCGCGGCATGTGCGTATTGTGTTCTTCCCCCCTCTTTATTTAACACCACACGCGTGACGACTGGCTCTCTTTCAGGAGCCCTTCGATACACGACAGGCGTATTTCAATTGGCCGTTCAGGACGCGCATCCTCCAGCGCAGGCGGAAGGACGAAGAGAAGGGACAGTCGCGAGTCGATCACGTTGATGTCTCCGTGTAATTCATTTCTTTTTTTTTACATGTCTACACGGCTCGAGGAATTTATTCCTTATTAAAATCTGTCGAAGACCGAGGGTCTAAATTCTTGAAATTTAACAATGTTCCGATTCCGCGGAATGACGCGTTCCTTTCTTTCTCGTCTCCGCAGCAAAGGTCTCTATGAGCAGCGCTCGATATTTAAATGCCTCGATTGTAAAACATGTTAAGCAACATTGCGAGCATCATGAGAGCCGTGCTAATGCTTCCCTTATCTGCAGTTTTATGCGGTTGTACGACCGTTCAAGGATTAACGATAAGTCCACGATGATAAAAAAAAGTAGAGACGCGACCAAGCGCCGTCGTAAAACTTGAATTACACGCGCCAAGTTGTTCATTTTAATTCATATTTTTTTTACAGGTATCGACACGCGATGATTTCAAATCGTACATTAGATGCTGAACATTAATCTTCTTGAGAAACGGAATAATTATTTAAAAGAGCCATTAACGTCGAGAGATAAATAGGGGGCTATTAAATATTATTTTCATAAGATCCTCTTTTTTTATAGACTTTCGCTGTTCGACGAGTCTTGTAAACGAACGCGAAAGTCGTTTGCGTCGTAACCACACCATTTCCAAGTTAGGAAAGTCGTTTCGACATTGTTGCGAAAAAATACAATTTCTATGGTGTTCTCCACAAGTTGAGGCCGGAGAACTTTCAAATGTCTATCGTCAATACGAGGGGGATGAACGCAGATGCACCCTTTACGGATAATATTAATACGATGGGCATATAACCAGGTAGAAAGAGAGAGAGAGAGAGAGAGATAGAGAGGGAGGGAGAGGGGAGAGAGAGAGAGAGAGAAAGAGAGAAAGAAAAAGAGAGAGAGAGAGAGAGAACAGAACCTTTTCGAAAAAAGGAAGAAACTTTTTCATAATTTACGTCCCCCCTTCCTTTACATTCACGCGTATCCTGAGGCGTAGTTCTGCATGTTATATAAGAACGCTTAGAGAGTGTACAAGCTTGTACTACTATCTATGACATATACGAGAGAGTGTCGTTTCTTGCCACTTTCCAGCGAATGTTATACGTTATAGGGTGTTATAGGGAATGTTATAGGGTGAGTCTTTTTAATCTTAACAGGCAAATATCTCAAAACCTGTAAGTTTTAGAAGGAAACTTTTTAGACAAAAGTTGTTTGGTTCTGAGGGGGAAAAGAGATAGGAATATTAGTTAGACCTTGGCATTGTTAAGTTATAAGTCCCGACGGAGGATCTCGTACATGCGCAAAGGATTACTTACCGAAAAACATATTTGCGGCATATATTACGTCATATAATGCTTTATATTGAAATATTAACTCGCTCCCGGTTTGGGATAAAATATATTGACAAGCATGTATAACTATATATATATACATACATATATATATATATATATATATATATATATATATATATATATACAATATATCTCTATTATATTCAATTTTAATTATTTAATTTGCGGGAGAGGGGTGGGGTCGCAAAAGCATAAGAGATATCGTTCCTCGAAGAGGGTGGGGGAAGGTCTTTGTTGTGACAACGACAATGACATTATATATGTGCGGCGATGTGTGGCCGCGCCACGCGATGAAAACACATATGTCTATAGATAGATCTTTACGTGCGCCTTTGCTTCTCGCGTTATCTACGTCCGGGTATATATAAGGGTCATCGACATCTTTGCTTCGCGAATATTGAGCTTCGAGAAATCGGCTGGCGCGAGAAAATCGTCGGTTCATGACACCGCCCTTTTCCGAGAAGCTCCACCGGTGATAATATCTATATCTGCGCTTATAGAATATAGTGCACGCTTCATGCAAAAGCAGAGCCTTTCGATTGAATGGAAGAAGTTTTGCAGAGAGACCCGATGGAAAGTCGACCAAATGTCGTGATCTTGCGTTGATATGCCTCGCTCGAATTCTTGTGATGGCAAGCGTCGAGCGACAGTAAATATAATACTAACAGTAAAGGCAGATGAGATGTACATTTTTTCCATAATGCAAATTATATCGATCTATTTAAGTATAATCTTTAAGTATACTTTTAACTCTAATTGCTCTTATTTGATTAAACAAGCTGAAAGGTAAAATGTACGCTTCGTTGTTGATAATCGAGAATTGGATGGATTCCAATGAAAATATCGAGAAGATTGGACACAGGGAGAGGCACATAATTATTAAATATATTTTAAGTAAAAAGAAATATGTACGTACTCACTCGATAGACAGAGGAGTTCCAGAATGTTCCGCGACTATCATTTCTCGATGATGACGACCATCATCTCGGGCGCACATCATCATCTCGTGCGGACAGATCTGCGCTAAGAGATCGGCGAGTCATTATGGAGTCACAGTGGCGAGCTTCTATCCAGACGTATCCGTGACATCCTCGTTGTTTATTCGGACCGCATTGTCGAAAGATTCATGTTCGATTCAATGTAGACACATTCACTTGAATATTTCATTACCAACAACATCGTGTTTTAAACAAAAATTAATATTTACACAAATTTAAAAAAAAGGAGCTGCAAGGGAGCTTCGATATTTATTTTTTATTCGTTTTCATTGAATTTTCCAAAAAGGATGACGTTGCCCTCCCATCCATGGTTTGCGAGACACAAGCATCATCGATAATCCATCGTATGTCGCACTTGAAGTCGTCTCCTGCAATGGTCTCCAATTTATCGGTGTAATTTCACCATATAGGGACAGGCGACGCCGACGCGACAGACCACGATGCGCTAGAGCCGGTGTGCCGCACGCGAGTACGATCGCTGTGTCCCGAGGTACACATAGCAGCGCCACGTGGTACGCCATGGGGTCGTTACCGTCGACGGGGAGTTTGCTGTCGTTAGTAGTTCTCTCGGATCAACGACAGCGGGGGGCAACGACGACAACGACGACCTGCGCCACAACGGCATTGTCGCCAGTCCGCGGCCACACGCCGGACGCCGGATCATCCGCGGCTTGACGCCGCCGCGGCGCCGGCTGGTGGCTGCGTCGCGAGATCTGCAGTTTTACATTTTTACTATACATGAAAAATATTTATAATATAAAATAATTACATAAATATATATATATATAATTAAAATAATATATAATTAAAATCCAAGGTCGATGGAGGCATTTTAGAAAATGGGACGAAAGTTTCTTATTTTTCGGGAATCCGAATCTTCCAATAAAAAGTGCCATGTTCCACTTAAAAAATTCGACTTTTTATCTGGATAACTCATTTCCGGTCGGCACCGGAAGATGAAAATATCATCATACAATAGAGCAGTGCTCGGATTTAGTTGCACATTTCGGCCCGATTCCGTGGCTCACGCCTATTGCCCCCCACTCACCGCTCGTGCGTTAGCGACGAGTCGCCAGATACGCGTAACTAAGGAGCGCGACGCTTTGTCTCAGGAGCGTCCGTATATAAGAATTTCCAAATATAATAGTAAGACAATACTTTTCTAAACTGTAGAATAATCGTTATACTTTATTTAACGTTAAAATAATACAGTCAGAACCGAAAGGAATTTACTAGTAGCTTTTGTATAAGTCGACAGCGAACTCTCAAATTCTCAAAGATTTCTCTCTGCGTTCGCCGAGCTACGCCGTTTTATACTCGATTTTTCATATACGTCATAATTCGATACCTATCGATATGCCTCGTGGCATGACCTCATTCGCGCTTGTAAGCCCGACATATCTCGAACTCGAATTCGCACTCGAACGGATCTTAGGTCTAACGGGTGTTCTATTCGCATGATTGATAACGGGTGCTCTTAATGTTACTTCTATCTTACAAAATGCACCGCGAAAATTCTCAAAATTAAAAGTTTTTCTTCAATATTTTATATTTCATTGATATAAAATATTGAAGAAAAACTTTTAATTTTGAGAATTTTCGCGGTGCATTTAGAAAAGTATTGTCTTACTATTATATTTGGACATTCTTATATACGGACGCTCCTGAGACAAAGCGTCGCGCTCCTTAGTTACGCGTATCTGGCGACTCGTCGCTAACGTATGAGCGGTGAGTGGGGGGCAATAGGCGTGAGCCACGGAATCGGGCCGAAATGTGCAACTAAATCCGAGCACTGCAATAGAGCGATAGCACCCGATTTAGTCATCGAAATTTTTACGATTTTTGATCCACTTCCCTTTTTCTTAAAAGGCTTGTACGGGTGAGAAATACCCGTACAAGCCTTTTAATACCCTAGAAATACCCTGTATATATAATACAGGGTGTTCATTTGAAAAATTTCCTCCCTGTTTATTTTGTGACCGATAAATTTTTTCGAAAAATGCCAAAAAGGATCAATTTTGTTTTCGATGGGAACGTATAAGTAAGATAAATGCAACGATATTGCTTGCTCCCTTTCGTTGGGGTAGCTACCCCTTCAAAAATCTTAAATGGCAATAGGGGTTATGTGGCACATTATTTTGAAGATCTTTTGATTCTCTTTACAACCGTGTTTGTTTTTTTTTTTAATTTGAGTGGATATTTTTCAGAAATCATACTTGGAAGTTTAAGCATCATCAAAAAAAAAAATTTTGAATATGAAGATACAATTTAGAGTACAATTTATTTACTTTACAGTGTCGTCTATTGTAGCAAATGTTCAAAATGTTCTCTATTATTTGCTAAACAATAAAATAAAGAAGATTCTCAAACTCTAAACGAACATTTTGGAAGGTATCTGCTGGAATCGCTCATCTACATTCCTGTAGATAACGGAAAGAAAACGACCGCATGACCTTTCTGTTTATGTCAAGTTGCATGAAAGAATTGTACAAAAATATATATACAGGGTGTCCCATTTTAAAAGTTCCACCCTTATAACTTTTCAGGATCAACGTTTGAAGGAAAACGACTCGGATAAAAGTTGTAGGGAACTCATACAACTTTTGTCTAAAACATTTTTGTCTTAAACTTATAAATTTTAAGATATTTCAGTGGGTACATTAAAATGGCCTATCCTGTATATATGTATATATATATGCGTGCGAGTGCATGTGCGTGCGTGCGTGTGTCAATTAGATATATAAAAAGAATGTACTATTCAATTTTCATATTTTTTCAAAGGAAAAGTTGTGTTATCTTATGCGTAAAAGATATTGTTTCTTCGAGTTAACCCAATTCTTCCTTTCTCTCCTCTCTTTCGTTCAAGACTTAAACTTCAGGCTAAATTTAACTCACACATAAAGCATGTCCCTAGATGCGGCGATCGATTATTTTTTATCTCTTGAATTTTGTTGTTCGAAGACAACTATACTTGCGCAAAACCTCTATCTCTAGATATTGATCGGATAATTATTGCTCGCAATGTTAATGTGTCATTTCCGAGTTATTAGACTTGAGCTATTCTACACACTTCATTAGCAATTCTTGCTCGTACGATATGATACGCGAAACTACGAAAAGCAAAGAAGAAAAGAAAGAAGAAGATGAAAGCGATGAAGAAGAAAAAAGTGATGATTCACGTTGATGAGAAATAAATTATACATGCGAAAGGAGTAGAGTATATAGTCTCGGTACGAATTACGTTCTCATGGCAACTGATGGCGAAGGTCAAGGTGTAGGGGTGAGACTGCGTAATGAAGGGCAATGACAAATGGGGGGGGTTGCAATATTGGATACTGCAATGTAGCATTTTTAATAAACATTCACCTCGCTGCGCGATTGCATCAAAGGTATGCAGACGTATCTTATTGGATATTAAGTACATATGTATATATCCATATCTTCTATCTGCTGGTAACAATCGTGTCGATCAATCGCTTGCGTTTAAAAAAAAAATAAAAAAAATAAAATAAAATAATAAATGCGTTTCAAATAGCGTGAATTATATCTTTTTTCATCCGCCTTATCTAGCTACCGTTGCGCGGCCTTTGCTTAATTTCGCTCATGCGATAAGTGTACACATGCGTATAAATAATTTTACGTTGCAAAGAGTTTCCCTTATTTTTTCTTCCCCTTTGTCCTTGTCTTTTGCATGTGTCACGCAAACCATTATCCTTATTTTATGAGCCAGGACGACGATAGATTACGCACATTTTATATGCTCCTTTTTTGCATAATTTGATCTTTCTTGTGATTCGTAAAAAAATTTGTATATCCCTTTTTTGTTCTATATATTTTGTGTAGACAAAGAATTATACAGAATGTTCGGAAAGTGACTATACGCCTGTATTTAATTAATAACATAAGAGCGTAAAATCTTGAAGTTGCTATCAGAGATTTGTCATCAAAAGCATATCATCAGAAGAATTGAAGAAGGTTTTCAATAACAAGATTAGACGAGTTAAGGCTGGTCTGCATGTTCGTAGAGGTCACTTCCAACATCTTTTGTGAAAAGAAAGACTAATTTGCTAATAATGTTTGATAAATATTTTGTTTAATATTTGAAATAGAAGTATATATATTAGAGTGGTCGTTAAAAAAGAAATTATCGCTGCCGCCCCCTAAAAAGAGTAATAATTGATAAAAAAAAAGTTCTGTAAAACCCCAAGTCTGTAAATTAAAGTGAAGTAAATTAAGGTGCCTCTTGAAAAGAAAAGTTTGGAAGACGTTTTTTTTTATTTTTGCTTTGTTAATTAGCTGTATCAGCAGTTAAGAAATTTTTTTTGTGTGATTGATATAAAAAATTCATTAAAATTCGATTGCTTAGCTAATTAACAAAGCAAAAATAAAAAATTTGTTTTCCAAACTTCTCTTTTCAAGATATACCTGTTCACTTTAATTTACAGACTTGGGGTTTTACAGAACTTTTTTTTTATCAATTACTATTTTAGAGGGCGGCAGCGATAATTTTAACGACCACCCTAATATATACATATACATATATAGTTATTTTTCGAACATTCTGTATTATTTCCTGACAAGAGGAGTTAATAAATATATCAAAACGCATCCCCATGAATATTTGCATCTTCTTCGAGACCTCTAGCGCGCTGAATTTCATGGCTCATTTGCAAGATTATCGTCCGTCAATTCGTGCTAACGTGAAACACGATCCCACGTAACACGATCGGCCATTTGTATCTCTTGGCATAATTCCTCCTATCGAACAAACAAAAGAACGGTTACCCGTCGGCAAACAGTCAACGACGGTATACCGGTCGACGCAATCGTTCCTATCGGGTTACCTCAGCTTCTCTCGCCGTGTTTTCGGTACCAAGGGTCATCGTCTTGCCGGCGCAGGAAACATCGTGTGTGAATATACGTACAATTCCGGGCATCGTCCCTAAAGATAATAATCCGCAGGAGTCCTGATGAAGAATCGTCGTGCACGCAACGTCTCGCGGCTGTCGTTGTTTGATTGACATTTTTCCCCGAAAGAAACCGGTAAAGTCTACTCGATCATTATGTCAACCAAGACCGCAATACGAAAGATGGAATCCGCCAATTTCGAGTATCGCGCCGGCGACTCGAAATTCCCACTGGGTGTGTACTCGATCCATCCACCATTGGTATGCGATCGTATGCTCGATGACAAACAGATTCATTCAAGAAGAAGTAATGCGTATGAAGGAAAAGAGGTAATGCACACAGTCTATCGATCAGACAAAGCAAAACGCAGATTTCCATATAATACTACATTTTCGCTTTAATTATATTTATATTAAATTAGATTAAAGAAAAAAGAAGCATTTTATATATAATTTGTATACATATACATATAAAATATAATATATACATATATATA
>NW_021853405.1:67708-83347 GCF_003651465.1 Formica exsecta
GTGTCGAAAAATTCACATTATTGTAAAAAAATTATGCATACTTCTCCGTTCGTTAACACAGATTGCTTTTGGAAGCAACCACTATGCTTACAATAGAGTTCAGTTTGAACCATTTAATTTGATATATATTTGTTACGGTCTATCTCTTTTAGTTTAAAAGATAAAAGGGGGTATCCACTTTTGGTGGGACACCCTGTATATATATATTACATATTCTTATTAAAGTCAAGTTGTGCATAAATTAAAATTGTAGCTTAGAGATATAAAAAAACGTGTGAAAGGAAACATGTTTTCTTTTTCATTAAAAAAAAAACAAATTTGGTTTTTTTCATTACTTTTTTTTAATATAATATTTTTTTCTTCATACTTTTTATTAATATAATAAAAAAAATTAAAGTTCTTATATTTTGAATTTATATTGTTTTGAAAGTAATTTTAATGGATTAATGGAGGCTTTTGCGTCAAATTACATCGAACACGATATGATACGGATAATTTAAAGTTAGATGCATAACAAAAATTTTTATTATGCATCTAACTGAAAATTATTTGAATTATGTCATTATGTGTTTGGCCACAAAAATCTCATTAATCCATTAAAAATACTTTCGAAAAAAGATAAATTAAAAATATAAGAACTTTAATTTTTTTTAATTGTATTATAATAGTAAGTAAAGTATATCTTTTCAAATTACAAAAATTAGGTGTGTTTTTGTATCTATAATAGATACAATTCAGTTGTGTCCAATTGTTGATTTTTTTTGAAAAATTTACCTAATTAAAAACAGTAATTACATAATTATATAGCCAATTTGAATCTTGATCGTGATCTACATTTAAAATAGTGGTAGTTCAAATCTATCATGTTAAAAAATCAAATATAATAAAAAAATTAATTTGCAATAATCAAAATTTAAAGATGTTAATTACATACCTTAAAAAAACAAAGTTTGTTGTTTTCTTCACGAAAAATTTGTATTTTATAAAAAAACATTTATTTTTTTCTATTTACATCTTTACATGCGCTATTAAATAATTGATTAAACCTGACAGGTTGGAAAGATAAGGGATAAAAACGGTACGAGAAAGTATCTGATTCCTTCGAAGATGTCTACGATCTATCCGAAGATCATGACCAAGAAAGAGTATGAAGACCTGAAGGAACGCAGTCGCGTGATCACAAAGGAAGAAAGATTAGCGGCCGCGAAAGCCGCGGAGAAGGAGAAGGAGAGATTGACGAAAGAAAGTATCGAGCGCAAAGAAACGATCCGCAGGATGGACATAAAGAAGGATCGTGAGAAAGATCCGAAAACGAGGGAAATCGAGGAGGAGGCGAGAAGACGAACGATGCACGTCCTCGAGCGTGCATACAACATGCGTATGGAGCAAAAGAAGGAGATACAAAAGTGCAATCAGCTTATCCTAGAAAGCAAATGCCGAGCTATTCGCGATGCCCAAGTAAATTCGTCGACACTATGATCAATTTCAAACATATGATGATAATATCTCTTCTTAACCCAGATAGCCAAGTTTGCAAGATCACGTATTGCAAATTGTGCACTACATATTATGTTGACAGAACTCCGGCAGCAATTGAGCATAGTTTGCCGTCTTAATTAATGTCGGCAGAAATGCAGCAGGAAACAAACAATCTCCGCGTCATGATATACTACAAAAAGTGCTGCAAAATTTAAGCAGAAGTTCTTAACATAAAAACAGTAGATTTTAAGCTTTACATATTGACACAATATATCAACAGAAATTAAATAAAAATTGAACATAACATGACACATCATGCTACGTCGACAGAATATCATCAGAAATCGAGTTCATCTGCAAGCACGGCGTAATGGCAGAAATGCTGCAAAAATTAAGCATGCGCTGCCATCTCAAAAGATAACAGCAAAAACACCGCAGAAACACAGCATGATCTGTTGTCATAAAATAATGACAGAATCATAGTAATCTTAAGATATGTTATATTAAGTTATAGTTCTTTCGTATACCGCTATATGACGTATCTATCTCGTATTCAAGTTCCTGTTGCAGGCAAATATAAAGATTGCAAAGTGCGGCTAACAAGATTAAAAATGTAAAATGTCTCCTGCACACAGGACGCGGCGACGCGGCAAATATTGCCGCGTCCTGTGTCCTGTATGCAGGAGCCATAATATCTATTTTTATCAGTTTAATTTCTGAATTCTAACAAAGGATTCAGAATATTAAACTGAAAGTTTGGAAACCGGGGATCAATAGAAAATTTTCCATTTATTGACTACTTGAAACAAAATAAGAGTGCAATTTCCATACAAACCTTGAAATCTTAATAAATTAATCACTTATTTAAAATTATATATTTAATTAAATATTTATAACTATGCCAATATTTAGCTTTTATTGCATCTATATTAGTAATTATGCTTTTCAGGCATGTTTTATCTTTACTGTGTTTTCGTCGTCACATTGTGACAGCAGGCTATGCTCGATTTTTGCTGCGTTTCTGCCGTCACGTTGTAACGGCAGGCAATACTTGATTTCTGCCACATTTCTGCCGTCAGATCTGATATGGCAGACTTCGCTTGATATTTGCTATATATCTGCTGTCACAACATAATAACAAATAATACTCGATTTTTGCTTCATTTTCTCTGTTATGTTATATCGGCAAGCCAGAAATTAAGTTTAATGGGGACGCAGCAGAGGGGAATCTGCTACAAAGTCATGATTTAATTTGCTGGCATACTGCTAGCATACTGCTAGCATTTTGCTATCTGGGTAATATCTAAAATTTTCGTACATTTAGCTATCCGTTTGTAGATTGCGGAAAGAAAGCTGATAGAACGAGAGCTTCACGAAGAAGAGAAACGGCTGAACGATATGATGGAAAATGAGAGGAGATGGGCGATCAAGGAAGAATTGCGGAAAGAGCAGGAGGAGACGGCCAAGAGGCTGCAATTCGCAAAGTTTCTGAAGGAGCAAATCGTGGAAAACGAGGAGCAACGAATCCTCGAGTTTGAGAGGAAGCAGGAGGAAAGCCGGCTCATCAATTTAAATAATATCGCATGGCAACAAGACGAGATCGAGAAGCTGCGCGACAAAGAGGCCGAGAACATTAAAGTGCGACAGGAACTTGCGGAGGGAAACAAACAATTGAAACATTTTAAGACTATGGAACAAGAGGAGAATAAAATTATAGACATAAGGTATACTTTTATTCATATTAAAATTAATTTTAATTAAATCTGGGATATTAACCCTAACAACACACCTTCTCCGGAGGTCATCCGGAGAATACCCAGAGGACATCCAGAGGATATTAAACATCCTCTGGATAATCTCTGGATGGTCTCTGGATGTCCTCTGGACATATGTGCTGTTAGGGAACTTTTAAATTTAATATAAAAGTGTACTTTAAAAAATTTAAAATTTTGGAATTATTACGGTTAGGTTAGGTAATAACTATATAGTTAGAAAGTTAAAAGTTAAGTTAAAAAGTTGAAAAGTTAATAACTTTTAACTTAATTTAAACGTTAGTTTTAAACATGTTAACTTTTAACTTAAACTAAGTTACTTTTAAATACATGAACGTTAACTTATTAACTTTTTTTATACAAATTAAAATTTTGTATCTTTGATAGTCGAAAATTATCTATTTACTAATAATTATAACATAAGATATAGTATCCAGTACCATCAAAACATGCATTTATAAAATACAACACAACGGTATTATCATCGGCGCACGTAGAGCGTATGTTTAGTGCAGGTGGTTTAGTATATAATGACTTAAAAGGAAAGATGGCGGATCATAATTTTAAGATGATACTTTTATTAAAATTCAATAAATATTTTTAAATTGTTTTAATTTATTGTTAGAGTATCTAACAATTAAAGGTAAAGATAAAACGCACGTGTGCAGGTAGGGCGGTTCAAATTAAACAGGAAAGTCCTCTTAACCAAAGTCCCTATATTAACCGTTTTGTTTTTAAATACTATAATATCTCTATTACACAACTATAGTACACAACTATATTTAAATAATGTGTATTATTAATTATTATATAAGAAAACATGATCTGTCTTACAAAAAAACTATCTTTTTATTATATTACCTAAATTTAAAAAGTTTAATTTAAAATGTACAATTAAAAGATTAATTATATAAAAAACAGTTTTGCATAATTAACTTTTAACTTTTTAATAAGTTAATAATTTTTTAACTTAATTTTAACTGAGTTAATTTTTATTTAAATAACTTTTAACGTAAACTTAGTTAATTTTTGAGCCATTAACTTTAAACTTAACTTATTGTTAGTTTTAAAAAAATTAATTTACCCAACCCTGTTAATTATATATATTTAGAGACGTTTTAAAAATATTCTTTTAATCACTTTCCTTTTCATTATGAAAAGATATGTTATTTTTCAGGATACAAAATTATTATCGACTAAAGGGGGAACGAGAGGCTAAAAAGGTGGAGGAACAGAGATTGGAAAAATTAAGAAAGGAACGAGAAAAAGCCAGAGTGGCGACGCAAACGATGCAAGCGCATGAATTCCAGGTATTAAATATCCAATTTAAAAAGTTTGCGGTATTTTCGACGACATGATGAGTGATATCTAAAAGTTCTTCAGACGTGTGCGTATCACGCTATACTAAAGTGCATAGTGCGAAATCATGAATTTTTCCCGTAATAGTTTGTGCGATACATCATCATCGCATTGCATATATATCGTTCTATATACTTTTATAATTATCTTCATATACATTCTTGTATTTCAATTACTTGTTGTCAAGGGTCAATGAGGGCCACGTCAGACCTCACTATCTACGATACAATCCCAGTCAGCCACGTCTGTTCTAACAGATATTGCCAAGTGCTTGCTACAAATTATTGTCAGCAAAAAGGCTACAAATTTGGTACAAGAGTTGTTATTACCGATTAAGCTGGCAGATTGCCGGCAAAAACCAAACAAAGCTTGCTAACATAACTAGACAACAAATTGGCGGCAGAAACCGAGCAAAGCTTGCTGACATGACTGACATCAGATTGTCAGCAAAAACTGAACAAGGTCTGAAGTGCGCAATCTGATGGCAAATTGGCAGCAAAAACCGAACAGAATCTGCAGCTTATTACAAAGTATTATAAAATAGTTCAGTCGCTTATCGCTATGCGGCGCGTTATTCATTATCTATACCCGTATTTATTTAAATGGATTTAAAGTCTCAACCCTAAGTAACAAAATAATGATAAGTTTTGGTCATAAAATAACCATTAGATAATTAGACATCCTAAGTTAGATCTCATGAGACCTAAAATATATCACATCTACGGGAGAACATTTTCTGACGTTCTTTTGATGGCAAACATAAGACAAATTACAGTATTGTTATATAAAATCATATATTAATGTTATATGAATGGCCAAAAGCTGCAGAATTTGTTCGGTATTTGCTGACAATCTACTGTCAGATTGTCTTGCGCAGATCTTGCTCGATTTTTGCCACCAATTTGACGTCAAATCATGTCAAGCTTTGCTCGGCTTTTGCCGTCAATTTGCTGTCAGGTTATGTCAGCAAGCTTTGTCACCAAAACACAAGCTTAATGCGGACACAGATGGCACTGGATTTGTTACCAAGTTTTGAGCGAATTTGATGCCAATTTGGCAACAATTTGTTATCAAATTGCTTACTGGGATGCTTTCTTTCTTTTTGAAACTTCGTTTCAAAGTACTTTTTCATCTCACATGTGATTATTTCTATTTAACGAAATTACCCAGTAAGCAAAATTCACGCAATATGCCAGCAGATTGGCAACAGATTTCCTCAGCTCTTGCTAGCAATTTGGCATCTGTTATGTCCGCATTAGGCTAATGATCTGCCCGGGTATAGAAAGTAAATAGCGCGCCGCATAGCGGTAAGCGAATAAACTATACTATTTCAATAAATTATATAAATGGCTAAAATGTGCAAATTCTGCTCGGTTTCTGCTTGCAATTTGCCATCAGATTGCGCGCGCGCAGACCTTGCTCGGTTTTTGCAACCAATCTGACGTCAAGCCATGTTAGCAAATCTTGCTGGTTTTCTGCTATCAGATTCTGTGAGCATACTCTGCTTTGTTTTTGGCACCAATCTGTCGATTTAATCTGAAATAACAACTTCTGTACCAAATTTGTATCCTTTTTGATAACAATAATTGATAGCAGGCACTTGGCATGATTTGCTTTCGACAGACTTGGCTATCTGGGTAAGTATTATATGTTATCGTACTAGAAGATTAATGTATGTTATTAAAAAAATGAAATATATATTAAACCTTTTTTTTATAAAATATTTCTTTGTTATTTCTGATAACGCTTGTATGTTACATCATTTTGCTCTTAATTAATATTTTAAAATACATATACATATATGATATTTAATAAAAAGTATAAGTTATATAGATAATAACTTCGATTAGAGGCAAATAATGGCAATAAATTTCCAGGCGCGAATTGACGAAATCAACGCGGCTCGAGTTCAGGAAGAAGTAGAACGGGAATGGAGACAAAGGGAGAAGGAAGAAGCGTTAAAGAAACTGGAAGCTCAGAGGACTCTTCAGAAAGATAGAGAGGAACAAATAAATAATAAGAGAGTAATGCAAGCTACCGAGATCGAACGAGATAGGCGGGAATTCGAGAAGATCGTACGCGTGCAACGAGCAGCTTTTTGCAAAGAAAAGAAGGAACTCGAACAGAAACAACAACAGATTTTAATCCATCGCAACGAAATATTAAAGCAGGTTCGCATTAATTATTTTTACGCATTTGCAACAAAATTTTTGTATATTAATATGCAGCAATATACATATATAACAAATATGTATTATCAATTTGTCTCACTGGACAGGTAAATGAGAAGGAACGAGAACGTATCGCTGAACGACAAAAGATGTTTGCAGAAGGCCTAACCATCCGCGCAGAGACTGCGATACGCAAGAAGAAATTGCAAGACGCAATGGAACGAAAATGCCAGAAAATGAGAGAAAACAAAGTACCAGATATTTACATTAATGAAGTAAAACGAATGATCGAAAGTATTTAATGAATTATTCCATCAAACTTATGAAAACAAATATGAAAACTTTTAAGTCTAGTTTTAAAGATGGCAAAGATCACATATCCTTTTGATTTTATTGTACACATATATGCATATATACAAAACTATGTATAAATATGGTGTTATGCAAGAAACACAAATTATATTTAAAAATCCTTATCGAGAGAATGGTAGATTTGTGCTAATACAAAATTGTTTACATGAATATATATAGTTGGTGTCAAAATAATTAACATACTTTTTTTAGTGGTCCCTTGATGTCTGATAAAAGAATTTATTTTCTAGAAACAACTAGGAAACAAATTCTCTTATCAGATGTATATTCTGAGAATCACTTAAGGAAATATTACAGCCTCTTTGTAATCGACGATATACGTTTGTGGGCATCGCTTATTTTTTATTTTTAGCTTTCATTCTATAACATCACTTCCATATCATTAGTACGTTCGGATCGCGTTCAATAATATCTTCGATTTGTGCGGTTGACTGACCTGTGCTACAGCATATCTCATCGAGGCTATATGTGCCTGTAAAATACTTATAGATTGGATTGTTTTTTGCTTCTTCGCTGCAAGATGCACCGGGAAGGAGTACAGGATACTATAAAACAAAATGTAATTCATGTATCACTATACTCAACTATACACATATGCACGTAAGAAGTAACTCACATTATATACTCTCCTAATAAGCCCCTCCATCAAACCAAATTGTATCAGTCTTCTCTCATTTATTCTCAAGTTTTGTGGATTAAGACGTTGGCACAAGTCCTTCATGGTAATGCCATAAGTCATACTTGAGTATATATGGTGTATATCCCTAAAATATGCAGGTTGCCTAGCTAGGTAAGAAAAAGCAATCTGTGAATTTTATTACAAATTTGAAATAACATTGTAATAATGTTATAAGACATTGCTCACATAATTTAGAAGCATATGCTATACATCTATTCTGTAATTTCATATCATCTCCCAATTGCCTTAATTTCGGAGTTACAGCATAAACATTACTATATTGAAATATTGGAATCAGAGTCACAACTCCATAATATCTACAAAAATTCGAACATGTCTTTTGGAACAACTATTCGTAAAACTGCAATCTTTGAATATCTCTTACACAAGATTTTGTACACAGCTTTTAACTAAATTATTTTCTACATCGGCTGCAGCTGCTATACGCGCCACATGATTAAAACCATCGATATAAGGTAACACTTGCTGTGTAGTCAGATCCCATTGATCGCTCTGAAATGTCTCTCTACCCTCCAAGAATATTGGTACTTGATGATCGAGAACTGGCTTGGGCTCAGGTGCTAATTTCACTACTTTCAAATGAGATGTCATTGTTCCTTCTGTCAAAATGTTACATATATGAAATGTATCATAGCAAAGTATTTTCTATCAAAGTAATATATAAATTTTACCAGTCAATGTACACATTTTGTGCAGATTTAAATCCTGCATGACTTGAGCGAGCATTTCTGCTAATCTGGTTTTATCATCAGAGGCAGATAAAAAGCAATTTTCTATTTCCAAAGCTATCTGATCATACAAAATTTATAATACATAAATTACTGTATTTCTCAAATATATTAAAAAAAGCATGAAAACTTTATTAAAAAATTTATTACCAAAAAATCTGACATTTTCTTAACTACCGGTTCGTAATGAACAGTGCGAGCGTTTGCATCACAAACAAAACACAAGTTGAAATAAAACGCATTTCTTGCATATTTCTTATCGTCAATCTTTACAGGAAATCCTAAAATTTTATAGTCCTTTAATGTGCTGTAAAAAAAGGAAAACTTTTAAATGTTATTAAAAGATTAACAAATTTTTTCCAGGATTGATTTTTACAACCTTAATTTCTTAAACTTACATTGTAATGGTGCTTCTTTGTAATTGTGCTTTGGGTATAATGTAAACACTGACATTGTCAAAAATGTCCTTGGATATAAAATTATCAGGTACCTGCAAGAAATAATATAATTCATGTCAACATTAAATACAAAGAGAAATTATTAATTATTTACATTTTATAACGCATGCTCTCTTCACCTGACATGTAATTTTAGGTCCCGCTATGTGATGAAATTCGGCAAAGAATATGCATCTGATCGGACCCTCTTGTCCTTTCTCCTCAATATTCTCCAAGATGGATGCCATTATTTTTTTGTTGTTTATCATTGTAAAATTGTTTTAAGATAAAAAGTTTGTCTCGTTTACTTCCATTTGTCTCCGTATATATATTTACTTCTTCTTCTTGTGAATGGCACCGGGCCTGAAATATACAGGCCCACACGGCCAAGTCGATGAATATAAATAGCGTTAATGTTGTAGAGATCAAGTTGTGGGTTAGTATCAGAAATTTTATTTAGATGAAAGTTACTGATAGGATGCTACAGAAAGAATTCCTCTTTAGAAGAGGAGAATAGAATTCAAAAATAAGGTCCAAAAGACACACGCGTAACGTATTTGAACACGACAGTACTCGACCAAAGCGTATATATATTTACATATTTCAAACCATAGACATAGTATATCTAGACCGAGCGTTTGCCTCATAGACATAGGCTGCGGTCCGAAATGCACTCACAGCGCTCTCAGTACTGAAAATCTATAGTTTACGTCACGTGCACTATAGCTGGCAGCGCGCTAATAGCGCTGCGAACGCAAACATTCTTATTCTTTTTTTTCTTCTTTGTGGTTGCTTAAAGGTGTCTTTACATGGCAGCGTCAAGCGTTAAGCGTCGAGCGTTAAGCGTCTGCGCAGAATATTGTTGCCCAGAATTATATTTCATTAATTTTATTATATAACAGATGTGTGTGTGAGTGTGTGTGTGTTATTATTATTATAATTCAAAGATATATTATGAAACGTTACTACTCTGGCAATGTAAATTAAAATTAAATTAAAATACGAATGCGGCAAGAGATTTTTGATGGTTGAAATATTCAAATAAATAAGACACAAAAAGGAATTCACAAATGACAAAACGATACAGTTTGAAAAACTATTGTTAAAAGTAGGAAATGATTTAAAGGAGCAGTATGTTATAAACATGCAGGAAAAAATATGAAAATTATATCTCTTAATCCTTGATTAGATTCTAATATTCTGCTGGGGGATAGTAACGTTTTATATATATTTTGTTTAATAATAATAATATCTATTGTGTATAATGTAAATAAATATCAATTTTCAGTATTAGTAATGTGTATCAGAACATAATTTTTTTATCTCGACCGAATTCATATCACTCATCATGCTATTAGCCGCAAGAAGCTGGAATCTATCTCATTTAGATTCCTGCGCAATGATTTCTGCGCAGACGATCGATGCTCGATGCTGCCATGTAATGGCACCTTAAGGGTCGGCAGGAGAGACGATGGAGACCTCTCGCGGATAGCCGTGAATTACGGATTCGCTTCTCCCGTATTAGTGCCGGTCTACAATAGTGATTTAAGCTCTAAGCCTTAAGAAATTGACCAATCACGATTAAGTATGAGGAGAATTTTCTGCTTTTCTGCCAAGGTGTGAATCCGGCCTTAAGGTAACATTTCATGGGCAGTGAAAAGCAACAGCAGTTTAGTAACTAACTAGCAGTGTTTGGTGATTTTACAGAATTGCTGCGCTGCCATGAAGGAAGAGTAAGGCCGGATTTACACCTTGGCAGAAAAGCAGAAAGCAAAAAAGCAGAAGCCAATCAGAACTCGTGCTAGAAAAGCAGAAGCCAATCAGAACTCGCGCTGAAAATAAGCAGTACATTTTGTTTTTTCAGCGCGAGTTCTGATTGGCCTCTGCTTTTCTGCTTTTCTGCCAAGGTGTGAATCCGGTTTAAATTACAAAAATGTGACTTTCCCAAATAAAAATATTTAATTTCTCTGCTAACTCTACGGCGGTGGCACGAGATGGCCCTCTGGTCACGTCCACCAATTTATACTTTTATGCTGAATAAAAAAAAAAACTATCGAGATAACTCTCCTTACTCTTCCTTCATGTGCGCTGCCGGCTCCGTAAAGTTAGCCGGACCACTTTAACTTTTTAATAATTAAAATTATCTAATCGTTTGGTGGTCGTTTGGTGATGATTGGTAGCCTAATTAAAACGTTTGGTGGTCAATCGTTTTTTTTTAATTAAATAATTAAAATATTGGTGTAAAGTTAGCCGGACATTTTTAATTTTTAGTCTAATCGATTAAATCAAGGCTTATTCGATGCAGAATCGTTAGGTAGTCACAAATCCTTTATTTACAACGTTTGGTAGTCCATAATTTATCCAAAAAGTAAAAAAAAACCATGTGCATTGACCCTGCGCCTGCGCATGCCTTCGTCGTGTAATGGCTCTTGCAGCCAGCGCGATGACGCGCCGCACGATATCCAATGAGGGTAAATATAGCGAAAAGGGGACCCAGCCCCAATAACCTTGATATATGTTGTCAAGGACATAATTCTGAGTAACTTTTTTTTTTTAATTTAATCGTCACTCGTTGCTTATTAAAAAGTTATTAACAAAAAAAGTTTGGAATATACTAAAGTACATGCATGGAAAGGAAGCACGCGCGCGCGCACACACACACACACACACGGGGGAGTGCAAAGGGGGCCTTCGGCCCCCCTCCCGCACCCACCCCGCCGGTAGGCTGGGTGGACCTCGCTTTACAACTTACAAAGTACATGTTACTTTTTAAGCATACTGATTGGCTGCAAAATAGAAAATTTCTTGAGTCTCTAGAAATTAGCTAATTAATGCGCTTAAAAAGTTTGTTGTACGACAAATGTAATATTACTTAGCGTAGCGGAAATCGTCACGCGTCTCAAAGTCTGAGCATACTTTGCGCATGCGCACTACAATTATAAAATAAACTTATTTTGCACGTAATTAAAAAATTTATCAATTCACAAACGTAACATTGGTATATTTGTAAATCACAAACGATTTCCTGTCGATTACAGTTATCAGTTATCATAAAATCTATTTATTACTAAAAAGTATCGGCTGACATCATGACTTACAGTTATCAGTTATTATAAAATCTGTTTATTACTAAAAAGTATCGGCTGACATCATGACTAAGCTAAAATTGTTAATTACAAAAAACCTAATTTGTCACAAACGTTAAAAACAGATTCACAATCATTCACAAACGATTTACAAACGAAATACATTCAAAAAAGTTAAAAATAATCATATTTAATAATTTCTGCCGGCTAGCTTCATGTAGGTGTATATACTGAGGTAATGGCAAAGTGCAAGATGTTCAGTCTATCACACAGTAAATTCAAATTCAATTCCACATCTGAACAAAATTTTTCCATTCAAAAAAGAAGAAGAAAAAGACACATGCCCAAAAATTCCTGTCGGTAGGATTCCCACAATATTTCCTCACTGTACTAGCAGTGAATTTCTAAACAAGGCTAATGTGAAGATATGTTTTCGCAAAATATAAAAATCCTAGTGGATATAATCCTGTTATTTTTCACACGCAAATTATGCAAAAACTAATTTTTTAAGATGTAACTACAACTTTTTAGATTATTTCTACGTTATTTTTACGTCAAACTACGCGATTTGAACTATATTTGTATTTTTTCATAAATTTACGTAGAAAGTTGTAATTACAATCACTTATAAAAATGTTCGTAAGAGATTGTAGAAACTTATAGAAATCCGTAAATATTTTTTACAACTCACTGTAACTTATTACAACTTACTATGAATTTGTATAATTTTTCGTAAAAATATATGTAAATTGTAAAACTATTTCTACCAGAATAAAATGTATATATAGACATGTAAAAAGAATAATTATATATTTGTTTATGTATAATATAAAAAAAGATATTTAATAAATTGACATTAGAGAACTTACAGTCTCCTTTTATTAAATATTTTTTATCATACATTATATATACAATATCGACTAATTATGTATATAGATTAATAAGTCCATTCTCAAACGATTGCAACAATCAAGTTTGTATACCCGGGATCCGATACAAAAACTCCCCATCGTCATCATAATAACAATCGCTGATTCGATATGTCATGCCAAGTTTGTAGAGATTCTTTGATATCTTTATTGGCTTAGCGTAGTCACATTCTGTATCTATCTTTTTATTCCACACTTTAATATTTGTATCTATCAAATTATCATCTGCCATGATAATATTACAATCGCCATCTTTATTTTCAGAAACTGTAGAAACGCTTTTGTTAGATATCTGTACAATTTTTGATGTATCCTCTTCCATGCTAATTATTACTTTATCGGATGCAGTTTGCATCTCTTGACTGGCTTCCATCTGTTTCTTGTACAGGTTTAGTAGTGTGATACCTTCTTTTGGAGACTCCTTTTGTATACACTCCAGCTTCGTTTTTACAAATTCATCAAAAGTAAATAGCGTCTTGTTATTCTTTTTTTTATTTAATGGCAATATGTCATATTTTTCTGAATCTGTATGCGAGTTTAATATAAGATACTGCTCCTCATTTGTAAATTTCTGTGAATTTTTAACAACTTTGAAATTACTCTCAGTCTTATTGTCTGCAATCAATAAATTCTGATTTTTATTAGAGTGAGCAAACGCATCTTCTACTTTGTGTAGATTATTCTCTTGCAATAATAATTTTTGATCATCTTGTTTTTCATCTAGATAAGATTGTATAATATTAGAAAACAATTGACTCTTTGGTTCCTTAAATTTTGGCTCAGGTAGGACGAACTGTTTGGCCAATGATTCCCTGTCTGTCATAATAATTTTTCTATTTTTAAACTTCATTAGGTGTTCACTGAGTCTGGCGCTTACTGGAAGTTTTCCAGCACGAAACTTCTTCCAATTTTCAACTACAACATCATCATATTGCATGACTCTCTCCACTGATTTCGGCGACCAATTAGCATGCAGAATTTTTTGTATTGTCTCTGGCAAAACAGGGAAACTCTCACTAAGCCTCTCTATTGTCCATTCTTCAGGATTGGATTCGTATAATTTACGAATCAGTTGTCTTTCTGCAAATGTAAGAAAACGTGGCTCTTTTTCTTTAAAATACTTCCGATTGGTAATCTGTTGTTTAAGATGTTCTTTGTTTCTTCGCATTTCCCTAAAGAAAAACTTTATTTTATTATATTTATACTTTGTCATATATTCATATATAGTATGTATCCTATCACATATATATAACAAACTGTTCTTATAATCTCTAACATGTAGAAAAACATATTGAATTCTCTGATATAAAAATAATTTTACAATTTCCTTATTTCTATAAAAAATTAAAATTTTCAACAACAGATCACAACTTTTTAAAGAGTTATGAAAATTGTAGAAATTCAATTGTAAGTATTAAGTTTTAGTAAGCTTTAGTGTATTGTAATAAATATTTACAAATTTTTACAAGTTTCTATAACTTTTTAAGAACTTTTAACAACATTTTTATGATGTAATAAATTGTAGATCGTAAAAATCACAACTATTCACAACATAATATTGTAGAAAAATCTTAACATTCTATGTAAATTTATGGCCTAGTTTATACCAATATACTTTAATACGTATTAAATACTATACTGTCCAATCACAGTTATTTCATTCTTTAAAAGAATGACTATGATTGACCAATGTAGTACTTAGTATGTATTAAAGTATATCAGGTAAATTAGGTCAATAAAAAACTATAAACTTACAAACATGGCCCAAATCATGTAGTTTGACTAAAAAATTGTAGTTACATCATAAAAAGTTGCAATTCTTTGCATAATTTTCGCGTAAAAAATTGTAAAATTATTTCCACCACAAGGTTAATATTGAATAGTTATATTTTTTTAACAAACTTCAAATAAAAGGTTGGAGTAAGTCAAGTTTAAATATAAATGCAAATATACATGATATAGTTCTATATAAAAAAAAATATATTGTAGCATGGTAAATCTCGAGTGCAATATATATAATTTTCTTACACATAATATATACCTTTCGTGCATTTTATGGCTTTCACCGATATTCATGAAATCTGCCTCAAATTCACTTAAATCTTCACTATCGAAATTTTCAATATCGGTATCTGGTTCATTCTGTTTTATTATTTGCATTCTCGAACGAACACCAGCAAAAGGTTTGAAGTATTTCTTGCTAAACATTCTACGTAATATAATTGTCATTACTCTACTTTCATTCATCGCGAAATTTGATGTACTTTCTCACGTTCTTTCCTGCAAGGCAACATGACGCGATATTTGATTCAAGATTCACATACAGAAATACAGACACATATACAAACCCATAGTCATAGAGCGCGTTCCGTTTCACGCATTGAGCGCATAGATCGCCTGGAAATATTTGATGTACTTCTTTCCTGCAAGGCAACATGACGCGATATTTGATTCAAGATTCACATACAGAAATACAGACACATATACAAACCCATAAAACCCATACGCGTTCCGTTTCACGCATTGAGCGCATAGATCGCCTGGAAATCTATAATATATGTCACGTGAACTATAGATCTATGCGCTCAATGCGTGAAACGGAACGC
>NW_021853405.1:84436-91464 GCF_003651465.1 Formica exsecta
CATAGACATAGTATATCTAGACCGAGCGTTTGCCTTTATTTAAGGAGTGGGGGTAAAGATGCACGTAGAAAAGGACATACTCTGTTTCGTGCCCCTTGCGTTCTCTCTCGCTCGCACGTAGCATGACGAAAGAGAGCGCTATGCTATGTGCGAGCGAGAGAGAACGCAAGGGGCACGAAACAGAGTATGTCCTTTTCTACGTGCATCTTTACCCCCACTCCTTAAATAAAGGCAAACGCTCGGTCTAGATATACTATGTCTATGTACAAACCTCTTATTTTTATTTCAAAGTTCCGACTGACAACGTGTCGGGTTCGGACGTGTTTTTGCGTGCTGCGTATGTCCTTTGTCTGGATCTTTTTTTGGACTCTCTCCTCTCTTTAGAGGAGTTTTGCTTATATTTTACAAACTCATAAGAAACAATGGTGTATGGGCGATTAATGCCCAACCAGCCATAAAAGAAAGAAAGAAAGAAGAAGTATTTTTATTTCAATCGTAGACTTTTATGTATTATAATAGACTGCTAACCAGTGTTGTCTCGAGGATGCTTTCTCGCGCATGCGCGTTAAACGTGATCTTCAGGAACGTATCAAATTTATAAAAAAAAGAGTGCTATAGGTCGGTATAGAGTCCTATATGTATAATCAGAGAGGCGACATCGTTACCCTCTTAGAACATATATAAATGGAAGGGGAATAGCAGGCTGAAAAGTGTCGGAAGGAAGTGAGAAAGAAAATCGTAGTTGCCTCTCTCTTGTGAGTAACTACACATCAAGCATCGTGTCTGTAGATATACATACTTTTGTCACCGCACTATCAACGGAAACATAAATTCCCTAAAGCCCGTATCAGACTACCCATTGAAGATTGAAATTTGACCAATCAGGACAAAGAAATTTTAGTCCCTTTTGTTCTGATTAGTCAAATTCCAATCTTTAATCTTCAATCTTCAATTTTCAATGCGTAGTCCGTAGTCTGATGGTGCAAATGCAAACCCATGCACTCAGGGTGCAAACCCATGCAGCGGAATAGCGTAACGCGGAACGAAAGCGGAACCAATCACGAACGTTCCGCAATTTCGTTCCGTTTTCAGTAGTTTCTAGCGGAATAGGTTTCGCAGATTGCGTAATGTACATACACATTGGATATTGTGCGACGCGTCATCGCGCTGGCTGCAAGAGCCATTATGCCCGTATCAGACTACGCATTGAAAATTGAAGATTGAAGATTAAAGATTGAAATTTGACTAATCAGGACAAAAGGGACTAAAATTTCTTTGTCCTGATTGGTCAAATTTCAATCTTTAATCTTCAATCTTCAATTTTCAATGCGTAGTCTGATACGGGCTTTACACGACGAAGGCATGCGCAGGCGCAGGGTCAACGCACATGGTTTTTTTTACTTTTTGGATAAATTATGGACCACCAAACGTTGTAAATAAAGGATTTGTGACCGCCTAACGATTCTGCATCGAATAAGCCTTGATTTAATCGATTAGACTAAAAATTAAAAATGTCCGGCTAACTTTACACCAATATTTTAATTATCTAATTAAAAAAAAACGATTGACCACCAAACGTTTTAATTAGGCTATCAATCATCACCAAACGACCACCAAACGATTAGATAATTTTAATTATTAAAAAGTTGAAGTGGTCCGGCTAACTTGATGCAGCCCTTGCGTTCT
This sequence comes from Formica exsecta, assembly GCF_003651465.1. Taxonomy (NCBI): domain Eukaryota; kingdom Metazoa; phylum Arthropoda; class Insecta; order Hymenoptera; family Formicidae; genus Formica; species Formica exsecta. The sequence continues at coordinate 86,123 of NW_021853405.1, forward strand.
CTCTCGTTCGCACATAGCATAGCGTACTCTTTCGCTATGCTACGTGCGAGTGAGAGAGAACGCAAGGGGCACGAAACAGAGTATGTCCTTTTCTACGTGCACCTCGGCTCCCACTCCTCAACACTCGGTCTAGATATACTATGTCTATGGTCTAATGTCTATTGCCAATTGCTAATATGGCGCGAGAATGTTTATGATCGAGTGCGACATAAAGGTGCATCATGTTTTATCATGTAAGTTAATTTTTGCATCTTTCTTTTGAATAATTTATTATTAATCATTTAAATTCAGAAATAAACGTGAAATATTAACTGCTATCTAATTTTTTTAAATAAATAGATCTCGCTGGAGCACGAGATTCTATTGCATCCGCGATATTTTGGTCCTCAATTACTTGATACAGTAAAGCAGAAACTCTATACGGAAGTGGAAGGCACTTGTACAGGAAAGTAAGTGACAAATTTGTATCTTAATATCGAAAATTTCGATTTTAATCGTATCTTTATTCAGATATGGCTTCGTTGTCGCAGTCACAACGATAGACAATATAGGAGCCGGAATCATACAGCCAGGACAAGGCTTTGTAGTTTATCCAGTCAAGTACAAAGCCATCGTATTTAGACCATTCAAAGGTGAAGTCCTGGATGCAATTGTAACCCAAGTGAATAAGGTATAACTAGATATTTTCTTGAAAAATGTAGACTATTCTGTACGAATATTCCTTTGCAAAGGTAATTGTTATAAACAATCTGTTTGAAATTTTGCCTGTAATATTTGCAGGTTGGAATGTTCGCCGAAATAGGTCCACTGTCGTGTTTTATATCTCATCATGTAAGTAATTAATAATTATATATCTGTATATGTGTGATATATCAAGGGTTTCATAACGGTGGGACGTATCCCTAATTAAAAAAAAATGAGATTAAGATATATATTTCTTTTTTTAAAGTGAGATGTTTAGCATTCCTAAAATGTTTTCTTATCTAAAAAATTGCATTCCTATGTATAAAACTCAAATTTTAAAACGTTTCTTCTCGTTCCTGGAAAGTTATGATTTTGGGTTTATATCTCTAGTTTGATAAAACCCTTGATATGTAATTATAATAATATATAAACTTACAATACTTGAAAAATGATAAAGTAAAAAAATTATGATACATAAGATTTTAATAATTAATAAAAAAAATTGTGCTTGCGATATAAGATTTTAAAAGCTTAAATAAATGTCTTGTAGTCAATCCCAGAGGATATGCAATTTTGTCCAAATGTGAATCCAGCTTGCTATAAATCAAAGGAAGAAGTAAGTCATATCACAAAGAATTTCATGCATATTGTAATGAAAATTTTTAAGTTTGATAATAACAAGTTTGAAATATATTTTTTAGGATGTAGTTATCCAAGCAGATGATGAAATTAGATTGAAAATAGTGGGCACAAGAGTCGATGCTACAGGAATTGTAAGTTATAATTGAAATAATAATTAATTGTTAAACTTATAATTGAAATTACTTTGTGTTGCATAAATTAAAAATATTAAATAACTTATTTTTCAGTTTGCTATTGGAACATTAATGGATGATTACTTAGGTAACAAGATGACTTACACTTTGAGTTTTAATGTGTTTAATGTATAATGTTCATTTATAGCTTATTTTTATCTTTACAGGTCTCGTATGTAATTAATATATAATTATATATATATATATATATTATACATATATATATTTTATATATTGAAGGAACATTTAATATTATCTAACAATCCAGAGTGTGAAGTAAATGAGATATCATTATATCAGCAAAATAGGGTGCTTCACTAATTTTGTTAAACTTCTTTATATGCATTCTCCAACATTTTTCAGTTATATTATATCATATAATCTATGTCTTTTTATACAGAAATACTAGGGCAAAATTATTTGAACATTGCTACTGCTAAAAACAAATATAGGTAGTTCACAATTATACAAGATATTGTTTATGATGCATTTGCAAGGAAACGAATACACCGTCATACACTCTAAGAATCCTCAATTTGTAGAAAAAGTTCTTAATACAATTCGTTGTGACAATTTGAATAAAATTACTCAATTTCAACGCTTGACAATTATTGCCAAATCATTCATTTCAATTGATGCAATTTTGAAACGGAATTCAATTCAATGAAGTTTTCGTCGCGTTATCAAACATGCTCGCGAGATTTTTGAATAGTGCTAATTTCGGTGCAATGCTCAAGTCATTCTTTTTCGCAAGTATGTCCTGATCAGGCATCACTTTATCTGCAACATGCTTGTAGACTTTCCCATTGCCATTAATATAAAATGTAGAGAAGCCATCATACCATCTACAATTATTATATATATATTTTTATTTTTCTTGGATTATTCCCATATATTAAATAAAATATTAATTATTTCTGCAGTCATTACAGAAAGTTGGAATTTAAATAATTTAATAATAATAATAATTTAAATGTTCTATTTTGCTGAAGACAAAACTAATAAAGAGATTTTAATAGAATTAAAAAAATCATATTTATCGTACTTATTTCGCTCCATTGTTCGCTACATGGATGTTTTTGTATAGTATACTTACATTTCGTGATTGGTGTCTATAGCATCTTGTATTTTCCAAAATTTATATTTCCAAAACATAGTGAACACCTTCCAGCCTGTGACACCTCGTATACGCCAACGAATCTTTACAGTACCATCATCACTATGCATTGTAATCTTTAAAACTTGAAGCTTGACATGCGCAAACTTTACATGACCAATGACTCTTAACAATATCAATTGTTTTGCATAATTTACAACTCCCCTGTAAGTACATATACATTTTATATATATTTTACAGAAATTCTTAATATAAATTTTCGACTGCTTAAAATACTTGATCAAACTGATTCTTACCTTGTCGTCACTCCTCTAATATTATTAATAAAAATTAGATCCTTAGTATATATCGTATAATTCTGAGGTTTTACAAACAAGTTTGGTAACTACAAACAATATTTCAATCAAGAAAAATCTTAATGAAAAGGGATATCTCAGAATTATTGTATTTTTCTTTCGAAAACGCGTATGGTTCTACTTTAGAAAAAAGTACAATAATTCTGGAATATTTCGTCAATTATGTAACATACATCTTGGCTAAGAGAATCGACTATGCATTGCAGTTGTTCCTGCGATGGTTTATCCTTGTTATCTTGCAATGGTGGCAGTTGGGGACTCGTCTTTAAAACACTCTTATCATCAGAAATTAATAAAATATTCCTGTCGATATTTGATTTCCAACTATTGTGTAAGTTTTCCGAAGAAATCATTATATTATGATCTAGAAACGAGTTATTCTTATCATTTCCTATAATGTTTTGTCCCTGAAACACAGTAATATTGTCCGATACGATTCCTATAGGAGTTACATATTTTCTGTTTTTTGAAAGGGCAACATTGGCTCTTTGGGATCTATTATGCAGCCTATGTGAGCTCTGGCCCCAATATGTTGTCTCGCTCTTAGTCTCGTTATCGACATATCGTCTATTCAGTTTCTTATTCCATTGATTATAAGTGTCAAGAGAAGCAAGCGATAAATTTGGATGCAATGTAAAACTCACATAAGGTATCGATGGTTTGCCTACAGTATTTGCTCTTACTGATAATGCTCTCTGTGTACTCAAAAACTGAAATTTTATATATACACAGTTAGCATCGACATAGCTTATAATAGTTATAATATAGACAGAAACAATATATGGAAATTAATGTATTTCTATCAATCATAAATAGAATAAAAAGAAAAATGACAATTATTAGGTTTAATTTGTACTATTGTTACTTTATTTATTCTCGTTATATATATTTATATTTTCGAAATTAAATTGTTTTATAAATTTAAAATTTGTAATTGTTTTATTATAAATATTTATTATTATATAGATTGACATAAAAATTGTTGATACTTTTGTTAAAGAAAAATTCAGTTCAAACATAGATTTATAATAAAACAGAGATTGATACTTTTTTTAGAGCACTATATACCACGTGTATGGTTGCCATACGTCCTCTTTTCCCCGGACACCGTCCTCTTTTTTAGGGCGTCCAGGGGGATTTTTCGAATGTGTCCGGGGTAATTATGAATGTCTGGGGTTTAAGAATATTCATAAATATTCTGCTTTTTAGATTTAATTAACCACATCATATTCAATCACTTCAATACAATTGAAGTTATCAACCATTTGTTTTTTTATTTTTATGCGTGAATCTAATAATAAAACTTCTTTTAAATTAAAAACATGTTTAATTTATTCCTTTTACTCTAAGTACTAATGAAAATGAGATCTAAAATAATTATTAATTTATTGTTATAAGTTATAAGCAACTTGCTAACCTATTCGCATTTTTGTATACGTCCGGGGTTGCAAGCGAAATGTCCGGGGTTTCTGAGCTATAAGTTCTAATTTTGAAAATTTTATTATGGCAACCCTAACCACGTGTCAACAAACAATTCAGCATATCGATGTGTATCATTTTTGCAACATGACGTTGTTTATGTGTTATTTAACCATTCGTCGATTATTACGATTTGACGAAAGCTTTCTTTTTCACAGAGCATCATCGTAAAATCGCATTAAAATAAGCATTTCGCGGCTTGATTAATTAGCCCTAAATACCATTTTAGAAGAGTGCTATTATGTAAGCGTTCAAAGATTTGAACACTCAACGTGCAACGGATAATTCGTGTTCTCGGACTTCGGGAATCTACGCAAAAATCATACGGAAGAAAACTTAAATCGATAGATTTACAACGTACCTGTTTTAGAGAGGCAGACGACTCGACGTGTTCGCGAAGCCGATGACGGTCGAGCCTTGATAAAGGTTTTCGACCGCAGACGAGCGACGACAATCTACCGGGCAACGCTCGAAAGCACAGGGACATGGTTGACGATCTGCCGATTGGCATTAGATCAACGTCGATGACATCTTCGACAGCTCGCAAACACGATTTTACAAAAGCTGCGCGCGTGCTTCTTGACATGCATTGATTTGATTGACTGCTTATGATCGTTGGAATTCCATTTTGTTCTGATAGAGAGCGCACTTTTCTATCAGTGCTTAGAGGGCGCGTTCCACTTAACGACCGTAAAGTCCCTAAAGATAGAGTCTGGCTACGATGCGTGTTCTTTTTTATTGGTCAAAACGAAGTTTGGAAAAACATGGTGGAACCAATAGAAATTGTTATGGGAAGCATAATAATCTAAAATAAATGAAATAAGAAAATTATGAACATCTTGTACCTTTTTATAAATTTTTAAATTAAAGAATAAAGAAAAATTAACTTGA
>NW_021853406.1:0-5252 GCF_003651465.1 Formica exsecta
AATAGGATGCATTAGTGTTATTGTTGAATTTATTATAATTTCAATATGTGTATCATTTTTTAGTCAATTTAATATTTATATTGCAGAATTTATTACAATTCAAAAGTGCCAACAATCAGCGTACAGTAGTCTCTTAATATATGAAAAAGATTTATAACACTTTATATTATAAATAGTATGAATAGTATTATAATAATATTATAAATAGTTTTAAAAAAATATATAGTTTAAAAATTTTTTATATTGTTGATAACTAGCATTTTATTTAATTGCGTAAATTCAGCATTAAAGATATACATTAAGAATACATATTAACCTCGAGAGCATTGATGGCATTCACAGCTTCCATTTCGAAAAATGTAGTAAGACCATCGCTTAACCACAAATCAGACATCCAAGGTAGATTAATTAAATTACCGAACCATTGATATGTTATTCCACGCGCTATCAACCTTGCTGCTTCTATTTTATGTGCAACAGAATGTAGATTTTCATCGTAAATAATACTTGTTTCTCTAAAAGGATAAGAATCAAATTTATGACTTAAACAATAAATCTAAGATCGCATATATAATAATAATCTTAACGTTTTTCTTGATGTAAAAATAGCAATGTTTTTTGAATCTAATATAAATAATATAAGATAAGAGTTATTGTAGAGACTAATTATGCAAAGTGATGTAGTACACATGTTTTATATATACATATATGGTTATTTACTAAGAAATCATTTTATATTTCAACATAAAAATATATGCATTTCTAAATTTAAAATATGTATAGGCGTGCGTATTTCTAATTTTGATTAAAAAAATTGTTTTTCAATGGATTATTTGTTTCTAATTTTTCTATTACCTTATTGCGACGAAACCGAAGTTCATATTTATATCCTTTCGAAAACCTGGGATTGCGACAAGTTGCAGTTTCGGAATCATCACCTTCTTAAAAGGTTTAAACCATTCAAATGTCAACTTCATTATGATTTTGTTTGAAACTCTTTCCGCAAATTGTACATGCTCTGAGTTTGGATTGCGCCAGAAATAATCCTTATTTGTGCCATTATTGGGATAGAAATGCATCGATGAAATCATAACCATCACGAGATGAGCAGGAATAGAAGGAGTGGTGTCGAAGTATGTCCATTGCATACATGTTTCTGTATTATTTAATTTATGTTTGTATATTTTCTCTTGTCGTACTGGCATATTTGAGAAAACTGAATAATTGCAGTGATGCTTTATGGAAACGTCGAAAGTGGCTCTTATTGGCTTGTCCCAATATGGGAACAATCGTTGGGCCTCAATCGTCGGGAAATTTGTTTCGTTCCATCTACGATATTTTAAAGTTATTAATTCGAATGACTATCAATGTTTAATTATTTATCGATATAGAATCATCTAACATATATATCAATGATATGTTAAAAAGTATTATACCATATATATACTGTTTTAATGACTGTTTTAATGAGGTAATAGAACAAACATGTCTTGTAAAAAGCAGTAATAAATAACATTTAATAACACTATGCTTTTAATATATTAACATTTACTTACTTTTCATTTCCTGATTTCTTTATATATGTAGTCTTTAAGATAATATTATCGTCTTCTGAGGTATTAATTGCATTAAGAAATATCATATTCAATATGTAATTTTTAGGTAATAATACAGTTTCAAAATGAAGAACACAAATTTGCGTTACATTATCATATACGATTTTTGTCGGTACATGAGAATAATATTCTTCTGGCTTAAGATTAATAACGTCTTTTTCCATCAATCCTATTGCTAAATGGCGAATTGAATTCGATGAATTTAAACTTATTTTTATAGTTGGATGAAAAATATGAATAGTGACATTGATTTCGCCATAGAAGACAACTCCGCCGCTTGCTTGATGCCCTTTTATATATGTATTAAGGGTTAGATATAAATAGGCTAGATATTCGTCATAGATTTCATCGTCTTCTTTGAAATAAGGTATTAATTTGACGTTGTAATGCATTGGTATTACATCCAAAAAGGTATCATATGTAATCGATGTATCGATGATATCTTCTGTATTTTTATCGGCAGAAAGTGCTGTCGCGATGATAAATATGAGACCGCCATAAAGTAACAGTCTTAGAAACGCCATATCACTTATTTAGATGCCTACAATAACTTTCTTTGTTGAAAAAGAAACAAATATAAATTCAAGTTGAGACAATGAAATTTACAGCAGACAAATCTAGAAAATATTAACTATCTCCGAAGAGATAATTAGTTTCCTTGAGTAACAACAAATTTCATCCGTATTCAATATTTCTATGATAGATCGACCTATGTTTATCAACATGTTATTTTCAAAATTTGTAAATTTGTTGTTTAGATGGTTATGTCCTCAGTGAATTAGTGACACAAAACTATCTAACGGAAAATTAATTTTTTTTCAACTTTTTTGATATTTTGATATTTGCAGATATATACATATAGGGAACTGATCGAACACGATTTGATTATTTTACTTATATGTGTCATATATCATATTTATTTCTTTTTAAATCGAGAAAATAGACATTTATTGTTTGTTCGTTATACGTTTGAGTAATCGAGTTTAAAGAAATCTTGCACATAAATTGACTTTACCAAAATCATTACCAAAAAATATATAGATCGAGTTTAATCTTGCACATAAATTGACTTTACCAAAATCATTACCAAAAAATATATAGAATAATTTAAATGCGTGCATGGTAATAAATTAAATAATTTCTAACATTGCAATATATTATCCAGTTTTCAATTATCTATTTAAAAATGTGTAAATTAAATATGAACTTAAATATTAAAAAAGTTTTTTGCTTAATCTTAAATTTTTGATTCCAAGGACATTTCGCAACATTATTATAATAAATAAAATTAAACTTTTTGTTAAATAAATAAAATTTAGAAATTTAGAAAAACATGTAATTCTATTCCTAAATAGGAAATGTATAAAAATTATACTAATGAAATAAAAGATTCCTAATGAAATGTCGGCAATTTTGGAAAAAATATAATTTAAAAAGAATTAAGATGTGCTCATCACGTTGATACCGTAATACTATTAATTGCGTTCTATATATTTTCTATGTATCCTTAAAAAAAGAGATGCATAATATTCTGTTTTTAGCGACTTACCTTGTATATTAAAAATCAATGCCTATTATAATATAGTTCCTTTTTCTTTACAATCAAAAGAATCAATTACAATTGTTTCACGAGCGTTAATATTGTTACACCTTAACCACTCATATATTTAGACTATCGTAATCTTTCCGTTTCGAGAAGTAATCGAGAACTAACAATGTCGATGTCACACATCATAACAAAATAAGGCTAAATACATAAGGCTGTCTTAGAATATTGATGTAATAGATATCATAATAAATACGTTAGGTCAAGTTCTACAAAATTTAGGATGGATTAAAATCTATATTTGTATTTTAAGAATCATTAATATGTTTCTGTTAATTTTCGAATATTTTTATTTTGTTGTTAATTTCATATGTACTTTTCAATAACTAATAAAATAATATTCGAAATAAAAATAATAAATGTTAAACTATATAAAACATTACTTTTTATGCTAATATTATAACAAATATTATATATATAAAATTATAGATTGACAATACTTGAACAGAAATTGTAATATGATAATATTATATAAGAATAATATTTTCAAAATATTGTTGCACTAGTAAATCGTCATCGAATGCTGGAGTGATATTTTTGCGTTTTTAACATCTCGGAGCAGTGCGAGGTGAATTGAGACAAAGCGAAGAATAATGACAGGATTCAAAAGAAACAGCGAGTATATCGTTTTGATCTAGGAACAGATTAAAATGTGAAAAGAAAAATTATCGATTTATTAAAAAATACAATAATATTCAAAAAATATAATGGGAGCAATTAATTCCAAATCTCTTACAAACAAACTAAAACTTTTATTATTGAAGCTTTAATTAGGCATACATAATGAATTATTATATTTGTTACAATATGCTAGCTTTCAGTTCTCGATCCGCATATTTAATGTCGTTTACAGAGCTTTAAATTAATGTTTATGATATATGTAGAACTATCTATGCAAAAATATTCTGAAAGTTGACGGAGTTTCCGATTTTTTGTTATATATGATTAATATGTCGCTCAGTTTTTTATAATTATTTGTCTATACCATACGTCAAATGATCGCGCAAAGAATCTGAAATGGAAGTTACACAAAATAGATGATTTTACGAAAATTACGGTATCGATGTATACAATTTTGCTAAAAGTATGTTCTGCAGACTTTTATAATTTTATTTTCGAATTTTTATTTTTATTTCTCTCTAACATCACGTTGCACTAAACGATATTATGCGCGTCAGTAAGTCGTAATTATTTACTATTATGGTGTTATTAAATTGTAAATTTTGACTTAGTTTTAATATATTGCACTGCACTTTTTTCATAGTAAATATATGAAGATAAGTTAAAATATTTATGTAAAAATTGATAATTTTGTATTTAATCTTTAAAAGTTAAAATATTTTACGCCTTTCTTCCGCGGCACATACATTTTTAATAAAAAGTTTTTTATTTATTAAAAATGCAATAAATATATGTATATTATTTGAAGACGTTTTAAAGTGCATGTTTTGTTAAGCTTTAAAAAATGCGTAATAAATAGATATTAATGAATATTAATTAATATTAAATCCAGGCAAGATATAAATTCTTAATAAAAATTTAGTAGAATATAAAATGGATTTTATAATATTTTCTGTTATAATCCATGCTAAAATTAAAAAAATTGCGTGAAATATTAACAAAGATTCATAAATAATACTAATTCTTTTTAATTTGTTAAAATCAACATTAAATATTTAATAGATTGTCGCAAACAAAAATATTAGCAATCCATCATATACAGGTTTGCTTCTTTTTAATTAAGTTAAACTATCTATAGATTTATAGTATGTGATAATATTTAGTATATGTTATAGTTTCTCGTCAAATTATATGCATTAAAAGTTCACAGAGCGTGAAAATATTTTTTTAATCATGCTTTTATTTTTAATATATTGTTTTTCAAATTAAAGTCAATTCATGTCACGCAAATTTTAGAGATGTTACGAGCCCTTTCAGTCTCTTTCTAATTTTACATGTAAGTTCATTCTTAATTCTTCCAACAATATATTATAATGCTCTTCGTAAAGCTGTAACGTTTATTCCCTCTC
>NW_021853406.1:7072-15358 GCF_003651465.1 Formica exsecta
CGTATTTCTAATTTTGATTAAAAAAATTGTTTTTCGATGGATTAATATTTGTTTCAAATTTTTCTATTACCTTATTGCGACGAAACCAAAGTTCATATTAATATCATTTCGAAAACCTGGTATTGCGACAAGTTGTAGTTTCGGAATCTTCACCTTCTTAAGAGGTTTAAACCATTCAAATTTCAACTTCATTATGATTTTGTTTGAAACTCTTTCCGCAAATTGTACATGCTCTGAGTTTGGATTGCGCCAGAAATAATCCTTATTTGTGCCATTATTGGGATAGAAATGCATCGATGAAATCATAACCATCACGAGATGAGCAGATATAGAAGGAGTGGTGTCGAAGTATGTCCATTGCATACATGTTTCTGTATTATTTAATTTATGTTTGTATATTTTCTCTTGTCGTACTGGCATATTTGAGAAAACTGAATAATTGCAGTGATGCTTTATGGAAACGTCGAAAGTGGCTCTTATTGGCTTGTCCCAATATGGGAACAATCGTTGGGCCTCAATCGTCGGGAAATTTGTTTCGTTCCATCTACGATATTTTAAAGTTATTAATTCGAATGACTATCAATGTTTAATTATTTATCGATATAGAATCATCTAACATATATATCAATGATATGTTAAAAAGTATTATATCATATATATACTGTTTAAATGACTGAGGTAATAGAACAAACATGTCTTGTAAAAAGCAGTAATAAATAACATTTAATAACACTATGCTTTTAATATATTAACATTTACTTACTTTTCATTTCCTGATTTCTTTATATATGTAGTCTTTAAGATAATATTATCGTCTTCTGAGGTATTAATTGCATTAAGAAATATCATATTCAATATGTAATTTTTAGGTAATAATACAGTTTCAAAATGAAGAACACAAATTTGCGTTACATTATCATATACGATTTTTGTCGGTACATGAGAATAATATTCTTCTGGCTTAAGATTAATAACGTCTTTTTCCATCAATCCTATTGCTAAATGGCGAATTGAATTCGATGAATTTAAACTTATTTTTATAGTTGGATGAAAAATATGAATAGTGACATTGATTTCGCCATAGAAGACAACTCCGCCGCTTGCTTGATGCCCTTTTATATATGTATTAAGGGTTAGATATAAATAGGCTAGATATTCGTCATAGATTTCATCGTCTTCTTTGAAATAAGGTATTAATTTGACGTTGTAATGCATTGGTATTACATCCAAAAAGGTATCATATGTAATCGATGTATCGATGATATCTTCTGTATTTTTATCGGCAGAAAGTGCTGTCGCGATGATAAATATGAGACCGCCATAAAGTAACAGTCTTAGAAACGCCATATCACTTATTTAGATGCCTACAATAACTTTCTTTGTTGAAAAAGAAACAAATATAAATTCAAGTTGAGACAATGAAATTTACAGCAGACAAATCTAGAAAATATTAACTATCTCCGAAGAGATAATTAGTTTCCTTGAGTAACAACAAATTTCATCCGTATTCAATATTTCTATGATAGATCGACCTATGTTTATCAACATGTTATTTTCAAAATTTGTTGTTTCATTTTTTAGATGGTTATGTCCTCAGTGAATTAGTGACACAAAACTATCTAACGGAAAATTAATTTTTTTTCAACTTTTTTGATATTTGTATGTTTTCAGATATATACATATAGGGAACTGATCGAACACGATTTGATTATTTTACTGATATGTGTCATATATCATATTTATTTCTTTTTAAATCGAGAAAATAGACATTTATTGTTTGTTCGTTATACGTTTGAGTAATCGAGTTTAAAGAAATCTTGCACATAAATTGACTTTACCAAAATCATTACCAAAAAATATATAGAATAATTTAAATGCGTGCATGGTAATAAATATTGTAATTTCTAACATTGCAATATATTATCCAGTTTTCAATTATCTATTTAAAAATGTGTAAATTAAATATGAACTTAAATATTAAAAAAGTTTTTTGCTTAATCTTAAATTTTTGATTCCAAGGACATTTCGCAACATTATTATAATAAATAAAATTAAACTTTTTGTTAAATAAATAAAATTTAGAAATTTAGAAAAACATGTAATTCTATTCCTAAATAGGAAATGTATAAAAATTATACTAATGAAATAAAAGATTCCTAATGAAATGTCGGCAATTTTGGAAAAAATATAATTTAAAAAGAATTAAGATGTGCTCATCACGTTGATACCGTAATACTATTAATTGCGTTCTATATATTTTCTATGTATCCTTAAAAAAAGAGATGCATAATATTCTGTTTTTAGCGACTTACCTTGTATATTAAAAATCAATGCCTATTATAATATAGTTCCTTTTTCTTTACAATCAAAAGAATCAATTACAATTGTTTCACGAGCGTTAATATTGTTACACCTTAACCACTCATATATTTAGACTATCGTAATCTTTCCGTTTCGAGAAGTAATCGAGAACTAACAATGTCGATGTCACACATCATAACAAAATAAGGCTAAATACATAAGGCTGTCTTAGAATATTGATGTAATAGATATCATAATAAATACGTTAGGTCAAGTTCTACAAAATTTAGGATGGATTAAAATCTATATTTGTATTTTAAGAATCATTAATATGTTTCTGTTAATTTTCGAATATTTTTATTTTGTTGTTAATTTCATATGTACTTTTCAATAACTAATAAAATAATATTCGAAATAAAAATAATAAATGTTAAACTATATAAAACATTACTTTTTATGCTAATATTATAACAAATATTATATATATAAAATTATAGATTGACAATACTTGAACAGAAATTGTAATATGATAATATTATATAAGAATAATATTTTCAAAATATTGTTGCACTAGTAAATCGTCATCGAATGCTGGAGTGATATTTTTGCGTTTTTAACATCTCGGAGCAGTGCGAGGTGAATTGAGACAAAGCGAAGAATAATGACAGGATTCAAAAGAAACAGCGAGTATATCGTTTTGATCTAGGAACAGATTAAAATGTGAAAAGAAAAATTATCGATTTATTAAAAAATACAATAATATTCAAAAAATATAATGGGAGCAATTAATTCCAAATCTCTTACAAACAAACTAAAACTTTTATTATTGAAGCTTTAATTAGGCATACATAATGAATTATTATATTTGTTACAATATGCTAGCTTTCAGTTCTCGATCCGCATATTTAATGTCGTTTACAGAGCTTTAAATTAATGTTTATGATATATGTAGAACTATCTATGCAAAAATATTCTGAAAGTTGACGGAGTTTCCGATTTTTTGTTATATATGATTAATATGTCGCTCAGTTTTTTATAATTATTTGTCTATACCATACGTCAAATGATCGCGCAAAGAATCTGAAATGGAAGTTACACAAAATAGATGATTTTACGAAAATTACGGTATCGATGTATACAATTTTGCTAAAAGTATGTTCTGCAGACTTTTATAATTTTATTTTCGAATTTTTATTTTTATTTCTCTCTAACATCACGTTGCACTAAACGATATTATGCGCGTCAGTAAGTCGTAATTATTTACTATTATGGTGTTATTAAATTGTAAATTTTGACTTAGTTTTAATATATTGCACTGCACTTTTTTCATAGTAAATATATGAAGATAAGTTAAAATATTTATGTAAAAATTGATAATTTTGTATTTAATCTTTAAAAGTTAAAATATTTTACGCCTTTCTTCCGCGGCACATACATTTTTAATAAAAAGTTTTTTATTTATTAAAAATGCAATAAATATATGTATATTATTTGAAGACGTTTTAAAGTGCATGTTTTGTTAAGCTTTAAAAAATGCGTAATAAATAGATATTAATGAATATTAATTAATATTAAATCCAGGCAAGATATAAATTCTTAATAAAAATTTAGTAGAATATAAAATGGATTTTATAATATTTTCTGTTATAATCCATGCTAAAATTAAAAAAATTGCGTGAAATATTAACAAAGATTCATAAATAATACTAATTCTTTTTAATTTGTTAAAATCAACATTAAATATTTAATAGATTGTCGCAAACAAAAATATTAGCAATCCATCATATACAGGTTTGCTTCTTTTTAATTAAGTTAAACTATCTATAGATTTATAGTATGTGATAATATTTAGTATATGTTATAGTTTCTCGTCAAATTATATGCATTAAAAGTTCACAGAGCGTGAAAATATTTTTTTAATCATGCTTTTATTTTTAATATATTGTTTTTCAAATTAAAGTCAATTCATGTCACGCAAATTTTAGAGATGTTACGAGCCCTTTCAGTCTCTTTCTAATTTTACATGTAAGTTCATTCTTAATTCTTCCAACAATATATTATAATTAATGAAATGTCGGCAATTTTGGAAAAAATATAATTTAAAAAGAATTAAGATGTGCTCATCACGTTGATACCGTAATACTATTAATTGCGTTCTATATATTTTTTATGTATCCTTATAAAGAGAGATACATAATATTCTGGTTTTAGCGACTTACCTTGTATATTAAAAATCAATGCCTATTATAATATAGTTCCTTTTTCTTTACAATCAAAAGAATCAATTACAATTGTTTCACGAGCGTTAATATTGTTACACCTTAACCACTCATATATTTAGACTATCGTAATCTTTCCGTTTCGAGAAGTAATCGAGAACTAACAATGTCGATGTCACACATCATAACAAAATAAGGCTAAATACATAAGGCTGTCTTAGAATATTGATGTAATAGATATCATAATAAATACGTTAGAAGTAACGTTTTTGCATTTTTAATATTAATATCTTGGAGCCGTGTCAGGTGAAATGAGACAAAGCGAAAAATAATGAAAGGATTCAGATGAAACAGAATGTCATTTTGATCTAAGAATAGATTAAAATATGAAAAGAGAAATTATCGACTAATCAAAGAGTATAATAATATTCAAAAAATATAATTGGAGCAATTAATTGCAAGACACTTACAAACAAACTAAAACAGTTTTATTATTGAAGCTTTAATTATACACACACAATGAATTATTTTATTTATTACAGTATGCTAGTTTTCAGTTCTTGATCCGCGTACTTAATGTCGTTTACAAAGCCTTAAATTAATGTTTATGAATAAGTAGAATTATCTATGCAAAAATATTTTGAAAGTTGATGGAGTTTTCAATTTTTTGTTACATATAATTCATACGTCGCTCAGCTTTTTGTAATTTTTTATTTATACTATGTATTTTTTGTCTATACCATGCATCAAATGGTCGCGCAGAGAATCTGCAATGGAAGTTATGCAATACAGATGATTTTACGATAATTGCCGTATCGATGTATACAATTTTACTAGAAATATGTTTTGTGGATTTTTATAATTTTATTTTCGAATTTTTATTCTTATTTCTCTATAACATCACGTTGCACTATACAATAAATACTATGCGCATCAATAAGTTGTGATTATATACCATTGTGGTAATTAAATTGTGATTATTAAATTGTAAATGTGTGTGTGTGTGTGTGTGTGACTCAGTTTTAATGAATTGCACCGCACTTTTAACATAGTAAATATAATCAAGATAAATTAAAATTTTTATGTAAAAATTGATAATTTTGTATTCAATCTCTTAAAGTTGATATATATACTTCCAATAAAAAGTTTTTTTTTAAATAAAATTGCTATAAATATATGTATATTGCTTGAAGATTTTTTAAAGTTCATGTTTTATTAAACTTTAAAAAATGCATAAGTAATAAATATTAATGAAAATTAATCAATATTAAAGATATAGGATTGTAACAATGTTATTGTTACATATAGATAAAATTATACTTTCATAATTCTACGTTCTGTTATTAAAACAATTAAAATATATTTTTTTGTGAAGCCCTTTTCAAAAAGGTATATTTATGTTACAACTCAAAACATAAATAAACTCTGTATTGAAAATAATAAAAACCAAAAAAAAACACATTTTATAATATTATTGAAGAGAGAGATTTTATTTTTATTATTTTTATTACAATTATTTAAATAAATAAGAATGAAAAATAGCATCATATAATATTTTATAAATGAAAGAATATAATAGTATAACATGTATTTCAATTGTATAACAATTGTATTTCAAGTGACTAATAATATATTAAATATATAATGATAAATGTTATATTATATATGTAACAATTATTTTCTATATATGTGTGTTAATATGTATTAATTTTATAACTATTTATATTTATTATTATGTTAACATATTTAAAAAGTAAAGTTATCAATAAATAAAAAAGTACTTTATTATTTAATAATTCATTATTTTAACAATTAAATAATTTATTATTTTTAAAGTTATTTATTATTCATTGATTTTTAATTGTAATTAAATAATCAAGTTTAACTCTCTCTGATATTAAAAATTTCGGATATATCTTCTATGCTTTTTAATTTCAGACAATCGTCTTTCTATTTTCCTTTCAATACACCATTTCCAATGTTCCAGAAGATTTTTATACGCTCTAAAATTTTCTTGAGCAGTTGCCTAAATTAATATATTTTTTAGAATTAAGAAATAATAATGTTATCTCATCTTAAAAGTCTAACACGACATATGTTATTGTTTTTAATATTTAATTAGAGCACAAAATATTATATATAACATGTAGAAGATGTAAGCTTACAGTTAGTAATAAAACATTAAAATATAAATAAGTATAATATTTATGTTACATGACATATTTACCTTGTGAGATTCGTTTTCCTTGCAAAAATTTTTAGTAGCGCGAACAAACGCGGTCTTTTCTATAATATTTTTCAAGGCAGTTATGATCTAAAACAAATTATTTCGGTTTATTATCAATAAGTAGTAATTTAATTTAGTACTATAATAATGTGGTGCTACATTATTCCTTCTTTCCTCCGGTATGATTGATAGAAAATATTAGATATATATATATATAATATTATGTATTTACAGCTCCTTGTACGTTTCAATTTTAACATAACGCACAGCCTTTCTGTAAAATATTAACTTACAAAGATTTAGTGCCTTATAAAAAGGCTGTGCTTTTCGTGTTTTGAAAATAATTGGTTTTCTAAGAAAGCTCGCAACATATATATCATATACAAATATAAATAAGTTTAACAATAAGAAGTTAATAATTGGATTTATAAAAGAATTTATAAAATTTACCTTGTTAAGTTGGTTCTTGAAATATATATGATTAATAATAATGATAAATGCTGCTAAGTCACTGATGTCTCTTTAGAAACGAAATAGCAAATATATGTTTAGTTTACGTAATAAACTTTCGTAATTATGAGCAACATGCGTTTATCACAGAAAAAATTTACCTCGGTTTTAGTTTCTCGAAATTTGTTAATATATTTGTAAGCACAGTATCGTTTTTTGCATGCTTTGCAATAATAAAAAGGAAACTGTTAGTACATTTATTAGTTTCTATTCCGATATATGTTCCATTATCCTGCAATGTTATTAATTTTAAATATTCATTGATGTTATTTTTAGAACAAGCTAAAAATTCTAAAAATCTGTTGTCCTGGTTTTGCATCAATGCCATATTTTTCATTGTGTGCCAAGTATCAACATCTGCTAACATCAAACCTTTACAGTATATCCATTCTTCCCACCACGGCAGAAGTCTATAATATCTGAAAAGAATGTTTTAAATATTATGTATATAAATATTTTTTCATCATATTTTGTATCTTGATTCAATATCTTGTTAAATATTGCGAAAGATGTAAAAAAAATGTAGAAAAACAGTAACGTTAAGAAAAATTACTTATTTTCTTTCAGCTTTTCAATATGCTCTAACAATCTGTCGTTAGCTCTTCTCTGACAGATGGTGTTGCCGAGAATACATGCCCATTTAATGGCTTCTTGTCTTAAACATTTAGTAAATTCGTCCTCCTCAGTACTTTCTCTGAATTTTATTTTCGTAAGGAGACCTCTTAATATGTAGTTTAACTTATTCTGAAATATTATATTAATTTCGTATTATTTGCAAAAATATTTGCATATATTATGATATACAGGGTGAGTTTTTTAACTTGAAACTGTAAAATATCTCGGAAAGTAAGCTTTATCAAAAAAAAAAATGTTTCAAACAAAAGTTGTAGGGTTTGGAGGGGGCCACATGATAAAAATATGGATTTGACCAAGAGTGACCTTCTCAAGGTGAGGTCAATGTGATCGACGTTTTCTTAAATGGAACTCCCCATTTTTTATTGCATATTCTTGTAGCTTATCTCGAGAGCT
>NW_021853406.1:17495-22514 GCF_003651465.1 Formica exsecta
AATTTTAATAATTAATAATAATAATAAATTTATTGATTAATAATAATAATAATTTTATTTCTAATTTTAATGGAAATAGGGTGGTTTTCACGAGAACTAAATCCCATAATCAAGTTTTCATTTCGCGATATAATTTTTAATTTAGATCTGTCGGAATTGTATGTCAGATTTTTTTTTTTTACGCGAGAAGGTATTATTGCTTTCTTATTTTTAGACGTCGCCGGTCGTGTTGTCAGGCATATTTTTAGTAATATCGAAGCAAAAGGTCGGACGCAAAAACGAAAATGACGATTGTATCACGTGGCTATTATAAAAATGCTCGACGCGTCTTGACCTCGGATAAAAACTGTGCCATGGTGTGTTTCCACGAAGGAGACATAACAAGTAGTAATGATGGCCGTTTGAAAGAGAAGTGCTTTATTTCTTCGAAATTAAGAAATTTATATTAAGAAAATTATAACATCAAAAATATAATTAAAACTGTTTTAATTATATTTTGCGAAATTATTTGTTATATATCCAGAAATATAATTTAAAATCATTAATGTAAACGACCCTTAGAAAAATAAAAATACCGAGCCTAAAGTATTAGAGCCATCACTCGTTATATTTAATATATATTCTTAATATTTATATTTTCTAATATATATATCGATATAGATGAATATTATTGACCCAATAATCGTGGAAGAAAAAAAAAAGAAGAACGTATATCGACACTTTCTAGTATTAAAATAACAGGGCATCTCTACAGTAAAATCCAAAGAAACTCAAGCAGAACGAATATAATTAAAACTAACACGTGGTAGACGTTTAAAAGCATAGCAGACAATTAACTGCATTCCTCGTGTGGTAATTTAATCGTCGAGCTGGTCGTCACGACGAAAGAAACTTTCTTTTTGGCTCGTCGTGGCCGGCGATGTGAGAAACGCTCGACGAAAGTCGAGCTACAGTGTATGTCTCTCTTTCTCCCTCCTCTCTCTCTCTCTCTCTTTCTCTCACACATCGCGTGTGCGGAGCCGAGCGTGTATATCGTGCGTAGGCACGATTGCGCACGATATATACCTTACGTTGACAATATCTTTCTAGCGTGCGTGACGAATGACTCGAGCACACGAGGCGGCGTCCGTTTTCGACTCATCTCGAATCGTTCGCCGAGAATGGACGAGCCGAGAATAACCGTGTGGGTGTTTTAATCTTAAGCTCTAAACTGCGTCTCAGGGAAAAAAAAAAACACCCGGAAACTCGATAATAAAAGATACAGTCGGTGCTTCTTTGGATTTTCTCTTTACCACAGAGTAAAAAATAAGATATTGGAAAAAACGAGAGTAGAAGAAAAGGAGAAAGCGCGAGATGTTTCAAAGGGGACATGTCGATATTCTTTTTTTGATTGTTGAAAAAAGCAGTTGATCGTTTTTGAAATATTAATATCTTCCTCGAAAGCAGAGATGGGTACATACACGCATATTATTCGAATAAATTTTTATTCACTTTGTTATTTGATTAAAATTCTATTTATGTTGTTTGCATTATTTGTTGGTATTTGGATTTTTTATTCCTTATTTATATTATTTGTTACTATAATATTAATACAATAAATATTATTTGAGTTTTCATTAAATGTGTAAGCACAAGCATTCGTGTATAATTTAATTTGTCTTTTAAATTTGTCTAATTTATTTCAGTTTTTTTCGTCAATTTTTTAATATAGGTTTTGAAACTAAAATTCTTTAACTAAAATGTACACGATAAAAAATATTTTACTTTCATCAATATTTATATAAATAATCAGGATAACGAAAATACTTTCCGTATAATTATTTTAAAAATTATTTAAATATCTGTTTAATCGAATAAATTGTTATTGAAATGCAAATGCATTTGTCACGAATGAATTATAAACTATCTCTTTTATTTATTATTCAGATAAAATGTGGTCCATTTTACTGCTCGTAAAATATAGTTTGATGATTATAAACGGAACGAGTTTCGATAGACTTGGCTTTATATTTTACTTACTTTACTTCGCGAATCAAGAAGCCGAAGCGATCGAGACCTTAACCCAAATTTGTTTCACATTCCAAAATACGCACTACGTTTTCCAACATCGAAATCTCAAGGTAGATAGCATGAGAGTAAAAATATCGGTATGAGAGGTGGGAAAGAGACGATATTTAGTCTAAAAAAAATATTACGTGACACACAAAAGGATTGCTTTTATCCTTTTATATTTTTCTAAGTGATTACTAGGGTCTATCAGATAATTGTGACACACACAGTAATAAATGTAATGCGTTTATATACAGGGTGAGTTTTTTAACTTGAAACTGTAAAATATCTCGGAAAGTAAGCTTTATCGAAAAAAATGTTTCAAACAAAAGTTGTAGGGTTCGGAGGGGGCCATATGATAAAAATATGGATTTGACCTTGAGTGACCTTTTCAAGGCCAAGTCACTGTGATCGATGTTTTCTTAAATGGAACCCCCCTTTTTTATTACATATTCTTGTAGCTTATCTCGAGAGCTTTTCAAAACACTATGATAAAGTATTTTTTCATTAAGTACTTTTTGAGTTTTTTTATATTTTAATCTGACATATTTTGATATAAAAAATAAAATATCTCGTAAAATATTTAGTTTTCGATAATCTTACCGTAATACTTTTATGTACAGAATAATGAGACAAATCAATTAGTATAAAAAAAATAATTGTTTTTAAGAAAAAGTATGTAATTATTTACAATGTATTTTTTTAAACAATTATTTGTTTATACATTGTAAATAATTGTAAATTATTACATACTTTTTCTTATACTACTATAAATTATAAAGTATATAAGCTGCATAAATATTATTATAAATAAATCTATTTTTTTTTTTTTAACATATACATATGTATATGTATGACAAATTTAAATAATCGCGGGCTCCAGATGCGGATGGTAGCGCGTCACTTTCATAGTGAAATAAGTTTATGTGCACAGAGCATGCTATATAATTTGTCTCTTGTGCAAGATAGCTCGACAAATTCCAGAATATGGAAGGATCGAGTTTTTGTATTATCATAAAATGAAATGCATCGTCGATGATTTTAGCACGATTGAGAACATGTACTTTTGTATATTCTCCAGAGTTCAAATATTTTGCAATTCTTTGCCAGTTTTCAGGATCGTAATTAACACGATAGTATCCTGTAGTAAATAATTTTTGTATATTATAAAATCATCATCTAATACGGAATTTATTAAGAAATATTATGATTATAAATTCAAAATTCTGTTATATTTTCCTTAAGACTTAAAGAGAAATGTTTCTCAAATATATACATTTTTATAAATTATAACATTTTAGATCGATAATAGTTTGTGATTTCGTGCTGTTAAGCTATGTAAAGACTTGCAAAACAATCTATATTCATATCCTGATCATTATCATTTAAATAATAATTAAATTATAATCAAAAAAGGATTTTTCTCACGGATTCAATAATAACAGAATGCAAAATATTTTGTATATTTAATATTTTTTTATATATTATAATATTATCTTATTATTTGTGTATCTAATGCATTCTTACTAATAAAAGAAGATAATAAAATTGTATAATGCCGTAAAAAAATCAATTATATAAAATAAATGTAGAAATATAATTAATTTTTTGGGTAAATATGCATAAAAGGTTACACCTCACCGATTTTATCGCTACTTAAATATGTTGTGGAGGTTCTTCTAAATAATTCCCCGTAAGAAAATAGTGGGGGAAAGCATTCGTTTAGAAAATATAATAAATTGAAATTTCACAATTTTAATGCTTTCTTTGAAGTATTATATAATAAAATTAGGAACAGTGATATTTGTGTACATTTTATTTCTTGCAGAGGACGTAGGAAATGTTTTTGTTTACATTTACAAGATAAGTACAGAGTCATAGATGGGTTATATAACGTAATCCAAACCAAATTTTAGTTTTAAATCAGAAATAGATTTGGGTTAGATTATATCTTCCGGAAGTGGAGCCCCCCACCCCGTAGGGGAGGCGGAACCCACTGCATCCACGCATACACTTTCCCATCCACACAACAATAGTGGAGTGGACCTCGCTTCGCGTTGTAAAGTATATGTAGACATAGTGGGTTCCGCCCCCCCCCCCTATGGGGGGGTTCCACTTCCGGAAGATATAACCTAACCCAAACCTATTTCTGATTTAAAATTAAAATTTGATTTTGATTACGTTATATAACCCAAATTGTAGCTTCGGGGTGGAATTTTTTCGGGGCGGGGAGGCAGGGGGAGAGGCCCTGCTTCTCCCCCGCCCACGTGTTAAAGTCGTAAGCTTTTTTCAATAAAAAAATAATAGATTATTACAGCATACACAAACTTTAATGTCAAATTTTAATTTGTCATATCTTCTAAACATAAACGAATGCTTTCTCCCACTTTTTTTTTGCGACGAATTACTCAGAAGAACCTCCCCTACAACATATTTAAGTAGCGATAAAATCAATAAGATGTAACCTTTTATGCATATTTACTATTTTTTGTTTACTACTTACCAGCTTGTTGTAAATTAAATATCACCCAACCATCTTCTATTATATCAACTTCTTCACTAAACGATGGTGATATAAGTATTAATCTCTTATCATAAAGCGGAGAAGCAAAATTCATAAAATTAAGATTACTCTGCATAGTAAACGTTACAGGTATCCATTGCTCGTCTTTCGCAAAAAGATCGTGATTTTCTATTGTTATATTCATTTTTTTTGCAGAATAATTTCGCATTATTTTCAATATAGGATAATTCACAAATTTTGTCCAAACCCTTATTGGATTTGTGGAAGGAAGTGTGGGTACCTCGAGATTTAAGTCATTTAATTCATTTACAGTATCTTCCATAACAGTCCAGAAATCATCAGCAGTCGAATTAAACGCACTGTAATTGTAAAATTTGGTATTATTGACATAATTAAAACTATACTAAAATTGTAAGTTATCTAAAAATATCAAAGTATTATTTATG
>NW_021853406.1:22650-33604 GCF_003651465.1 Formica exsecta
ATATGTTTTGAAATTCATAATATTTAATATATATATTATAATATATTTATAACATAATACATACACATAAATAATAATTTTTACAGTAGAATCTAACTCTTTTTCTCTTAATATATATAGTGAAACTATTAAATTATAATTTCATGACGTCAAACTAAGATACAAATATAAGAACAAAAAATGATTAAAACCTCAACGAAATTGATCGCGTATATTTGACAACATTTAATTATTGTATATTGTCAAATGTATTTGACAACATACAATATAAGCAAATACAAATATATAAATTACAAATAAGATCCAGGCGAGGGGTTAGGTCGTGAATAATCTATTCCACTTAATCAAAATTAACGAAAAATGAACGCTTCGATATTTAAGATCATTTCCAGCATTATTTAAGGGATATGATCAATGCGCTAAAATTTTGGTTAATAATGCTAACGACGATCGAAATTTTCAGTAGTAGCATTAAATGAAACAGATTATTTACGAAGTAAATATTAGTATTTATTTATATAAAAATGTAAGAGATAAGTAAACGTGTGAACAATTAGTATATTCCGATTATATTAAC
This sequence comes from Formica exsecta, assembly GCF_003651465.1. Taxonomy (NCBI): domain Eukaryota; kingdom Metazoa; phylum Arthropoda; class Insecta; order Hymenoptera; family Formicidae; genus Formica; species Formica exsecta. Next base: position 23,228 of record NW_021853406.1, read on the forward strand.
ATATATTTAAACAAAAACAAAAAAATGGATGAAAGAGTATTGCAAAAAATTATAAAAGAAAAAATAGAAAACAAAATATAAATTTACCAATGTAATATAAATTTGCCAATTATAATATAAGGCAAAATAAAAAAAATTTGGTATTTATTTTTCTTAGATAAGGCAGAAAATAAGAATATAGATAGATAATAAATTAAGGTCTATTATGTAATAAATATTAAAAGATATTGATACATGTAAGACGAAGCAAGTTAATACAGTAGAAAAGAGATAGTAAGGTAGAGAAACGAAATAGAAATTTTATTGTTTTATAAGAAAAGAGAATAAAAGTTTAAGAACAAAAAAAAGAAATCTAAGTTGTTTATATTAATCAATAAAAGAAGATCATCAATCAGATAAAAAAAAGTAATTTGGCAAAGGTTTTACACACATATATAATATATTACTCACCGCATATTTAAATATCGGTAGACAACTTTCCAAAACACTTCCTTAGTAACCAAATATTGCATCATGTACAATATTAAAGGTGCTACAATTCATATGTAAGATTAACTTATGTACATGGTTTAAATAGACAAATAATTACAATACAAATGTATATAAATTACAATGTCTATAAATTTATGATTTAGTAGTAATATTATTTCTATATTATTAATTTTGGTAATTATTCAGAATCACGGCTCCACCTGCAAATGGGCTGCAAATTTTTTTGATAACTTTTTATACTTAGAGAATAATGTAAATAACAATTTTTAATCGGGGGAGGCTCAAAAAAAAAGTAATAGACCAAAAAGCGGAAAAAACGGGGTAATTATTTCGAATAAAGCCTTTTCTGAATTTTGACAAATATGATCGGATCTCTCGGTAAAACTCTTTGTTGTGACAATCATATTTGTCAAAATTCAGAAAACACCTTATTCGAAATAATTACCCTTTTTTGGTCTATAACTTTTTTTGGGGACCTCTCCCAACTAAAAATTGTTATTTATATTTCTTTCTAAACATTAAAAGTCCGTAAAAAAATGTGCAGCCCATTTGCAGGTGGAGCCGTGATTCTGAATAATTACCTTAATTTTTTCTATTTTCTTATAACTTCTACATTACATAATTTATAAACAATTGTTTAATTATATTTACTGACGTTTACCTTTAATGTAACGGGAATAAGAGGAAAGTGAATTAATTTCAGAAAGATTGCTGGCTTCTGATATAAGAGGCTGCGTAAGATTATAATCATCCAACTGGAGAGATTCATATTGAGTCTGAACTATGAATAAATCCAATATCTTCGAACTTTTGTAATGCTAAAAAGAAAAGTTTTTAATATTTTAATGATTAAGTAAATATTTATCTAGTCAAAGGAAATGTACACATTAATAAGATACATTAATACACCTTGATCTATTACCGAAATTATAATATAGAAATGTGTTATTTTTAAATCAAGTTTCTATTTTTACTGCAAAATTTATAACGATTTAATAGTGCCGAACAATCAGCGCATAGTAGTTCCTTAAGATGTGAAAGGGTTTATAACAAGCAGCTTGTGCATTTTTAATATTATAAATATATAGTTCAAGAACTTTATATTGTTATGATATCTAGCATTTCATTTAATTGCGTAAATTTAGCATTAAAAATATACATTAAGAATACATAATAACCTCGAGAGCATTAACGGCATTCACAACATCTATTCCGAAAAATGTTGTAAGACCATCGCTTAACCATAAATCAGACCCCCAAGGTAGATTAATTAAATTACCGAACCATTGATATGTTATTCCACGCGCTATCAATTGTGCCACTTCAATTTTATGCGCAACAGAATGTAGATTTTCATTGTAAATAACACTTGTTTCTCTAAAAAAACATAAGAATCAAATTTATAAAACTTAAACAATAAACATAAAATTGCATATAAAGAATGTTTTTTCTAATTGCAGCACTTAGAATATCTCCGCTATTTTTAGAGATACGAAAATATTGATCTTGAAATTTCCGACGCGCCTCCTTTAAAAAATTATTATTAGCATATTATGGTCCTCTTGATACAGTGCTACTTTCATAATCACAATATTTTAGTATTTCTAAAAATAGTGGACATATTCTTGTAAATGCTATCGTTAGAGGCAACATCCTACATAATAATAATCTTAATGTTTCTCCTGAAAAGCGTAAAAAAGCAACGTTTTCTGAACTTAATAAATGATAAATGACGACGTAAGAGTTATTATAGAAACTAATTATGCAATGTGATGTACGATATATGTTTTATACATATATATATATTCTATTTAGAATTGCATATAGTTTCATGTCAAAATATAAAATAATTTCTCAGTAAATAACCATATACTAAATTAAAAATATGTGTTGGTATACGTATTTCTAATTTTGATTAAAAAAATTGTATTTCGATAGATAATATTTGCTTCCAATTTTTCTATTACCTTATTGCGACGAAACCGAAGTTCATATTAATATCATTTCGAAAACCTGGGATTGCGACAAGTTGCAGTTTCGGAACCTTCACTTTCTTCAGAAGTTTAAACCATTCAAATTTCAACTTCATTATGATTTTGTTTGAAACTCTTTCCGCAAATTGTACATGCTCTGAGTCTGGATTGCGCCAGAAGTAATCCTTATCTATGCCATTATTGGGATAGAAATGCATCGATGAAATCATAACCATCACGAGATGAGCAGATATAGAAGGAGTGGTGTCGAAGTATGTCCATTGCATACATATTTCTGTATTATTTAATTTATGTTTGTATATTTTCTCTTGTCGTATCGGCATATTTGAGAAAACTGAATAATTGCAGTGATGCTTTATGGAAACGTCGAAAGTGGCTCTTATTGGCTTGTCCCAATATGGGAACAATCGTTGGGCCTCAATCGTCGGGAAATTTGTTTCGTTCCATCTACGATATTTTAAAGTTATTAATTCGAATGACTATCAATGTTTAATTATTTATCGATATAGAATCATCTAACATATATATCAATGATATGTTAAAAAGTATTATACCATATATATACTGTTTTAATGACTGTTTTAATGAGGTAATAGAACAAACATGTCTTGTAAAAAGCAGTAATAAATAACATTTAATAACACTGTGCTTTTAATATATTAACATTTACTTACTTTTCATTTCCTGATTTTTTTATATATGTAGTCTTTAAGATAATATTATCGTCTTCTGTGGTATTAATTGCATTAAGAAATCTTATTTTTAATGTATAATTTTTAGGTAATAACTCATTTTCGAAATAAAGAACACAAATTTGCGTTACATTATCATATTCGATTTTTTTCGTTACATGATATTTTTCTTCTTCTGGTTTAAAATTAATAACGTCTTTTTCCATCAATTCTGTTGATAAATGGCGAATTGAATTCGATGAATTTAAACTTATTTTTATAGTTGGATGAAAAATATGAATAGTGACATTGATTTCGCCATAGAAGACAACTCTGCCACTTGCTTGATGCTCTTTTATATATGTATTAAAGGTTTGATATAAAAAGGTCATATATTCGTCATAGATTTTATCGTCTTCTTTGAAATATGGTACTAATATGACGTTGTAATGCATTGGTATTACATCCAAAAAGGTATCATATGTAATCGATGTATCGATGATATCTTCTGTATTTTTATCGGCAGAAAGTGCTGTCGCGATGATAAATATGAGACCGCCATAAAGTAACAGTCTTAGAAACGCCATATCACTTATTTAGGTACCTAAAATAACTTTCTTTGTTGAAAAAGAAACAAATATAAATTCAAGTTGAGACAATGAAATTTACAGCAGACAAATCTAGAAAATATTAACTATCTCCGAAGAGATAATTAGTTTCCTTGAGTAACAACAAATTTCATCCGTATTCAATATTTCTATGATAGATCGACCTATGTTTATCAACATGTTATTTTCAAAATTTGTTGTTTCATTTTTTAGATGGTTATGTCCTCAGTGAATTAGTGACACAAAACTATCTAACGGAAAATTAATTTTTTTTCAACTTTTTTGATATTTGTATGTTTTCAGATATATACATATAGGGAACTGATCGAACACGATTTGATTATTTTACTTATATGTGTCATATATCATATTTATTTCTTTTTAAATCGAGAAAATAGACATTTATTGTTTGTTCGTTATACGTTTGAGTAATCGAGTTTAAAGAAATCTTGCACATAAATTGACTTTACCAAATAAGTAAATATTTATCTAGTCAAAGGAAATGTACACATTAATAAGATACATTAATACACCTTGATCTATTACCGAAATTATAATATAGAAATGTGTTATTTTTAAATCAAGTTTCTATTTTTACTGCAAAATTTATAACAATTTAATAGTGCCGAACAATCAGCGCATAGTGGTTCCTTAAGATGTGAAAGGGTTTATAACAAGCAGCTTGTACATTTTTAATATTATAAATATATAGTTCGAGAACTTTATATTGTTATGATATCTAGCATTTCATTTAATTGCGTAAATTTAGCATTAAAAATATACATTAAGAATACATAATAACCTCGAGAGCATTAACGGCATTCACAACATCTATTCCGAAAAATGTTGTAAGACCATCGCTTAACCATAAATCAGACCCCCAAGGTAGATTAATTAAATTACCGAACCATTGATATGTTATTCCACGCGCTATCAATTGTGCCACTTCAATTTTATGCGCAACAGAATGTAGATTTTCATTGTAAATAACACTTGTTTCTCTAAAAAAACATAAGAATCAAATTTATAAAACTTAAACAATAAACATAAAATTGCATATAAAGAATGTTTTTTCTAATTGCAGCACTTAGAATATCTCCGCTATTTTTAGAGATACGAAAATATTGATCTTGAAATTTCCGACGCGCCTCCTTTAAAAAATTATTATTAGCATATTATGGTCCTCTTGATACAGTGCTACTTTCATAATCACAATATTTTAGTATTTCTAAAAATAGTGGACATATTCTAAGTGCTATCGTTAGAGGCAACATCCTACATAATAATAATCTTAATGTTTCTCCTGAAAAGCGTAAAAAAGCAACGTTTTCTGAACTTAATAAATGATAAATGACGACGTAAGAGTTATTATAGAAACTAATTATGCAATGTGATGTACGATATATGTTTTATACATATATATATATTCTATTTAGAATTGCATATAGTTTCATGTCAAAATATAAAATAATTTCTCAGTAAATAACCATATACTAAATTAAAAATATGTGTTGGTATACGTATTTCTAATTTTGATTAAAAAAATTGTATTTCGATAGATAATATTTGCTTCCAATTTTTCTATTACCTTATTGCGACGAAACCGAAGTTCATATTAATATCATTTCGAAAACCTGGGATTGCGACAAGTTGCAGTTTCGGAACCTTCACTTTCTTCAGAAGTTTAAACCATTCAAATTTCAACTTCATTATGATTTTGTTTGAAACTCTTTCCGCAAATTGTACATGCTCTGAGTCTGGATTGCGCCAGAAGTAATCCTTATCTATGCCATTATTGGGATAGAAATGCATCGATGAAATCATAACCATCACGAGATGAGCAGATATAGAAGGAGTGGTGTCGAAGTATGTCCATTGCATACATATTTCTGTATTATTTAATTTATGTTTGTATATTTTCTCTTGTCGTATCGGCATATTTGAGAAAACTGAATAATTGCAGTGATGCTTTATGGAAACGTCGAAAGTGGCTCTTATTGGCTTGTCCCAATATGGGAACAATCGTTGGGCCTCAATCGTCGGGAAATTTGTTTCGTTCCATCTACGATATTTTAAAGTTATTAATTCGAATGACTATCAATGTTTAATTATTTATCGATATAGAATCATCTAACATATATATCAATGATATGTTAAAAAGTATTATACCATATATATATACTGTTTTAATGACTGAGGTAATATAACAAACATGTCTTGTAAAAAGCAGTAATAAATAACATTTAATAACACTGTGCTTTTAATATATTAACATTTACTTACTTTTCATTTCCTGAATTCTTTATATATGTAGTTTTTAAGATAATATTATCGTCTTCTGAGGTATTAATTGCATTAAGAAATATCATATTCAATATGTAATTTTTAGGTAATAACTTATTTTTGAAATGAAGAACACAAGTTTGCGTTACATTATCATATTCGATTTTTTTTGGTATATGAGAAAAATATTCTTCTGGCTTAAGATTAATAACGTCTTTTTCCATCAATCCTATTGCTAAATGGCGAATTGAATTCGATGAATTTAAACTTATTTTTATAGTTGGATGAAAAATATGAATAGTGACATTGATTTCGCCATAGAAGACAACTCCGCCGCTTGCTTGATGCTCTTTTATATATGTATTAAGAGTTAGATATAAATAGGCTAGATATTCATCATAGATTTCATCATCTTCTTTGAAATATGGTACTAATATGACGTTGTAATGCATTGGTATTACATTCAAAAAGTTATCATATGTAATCGATGTATCGATGATATCTTCTGTATTTTCATCGGCAGAAAGTGCTGTCGCGATGATAAATATGAGACCGCCATAAAGTAACAGTCTTAAAAACGCCATATCACTTATTTAAGCACCTACAATAACTTTCTTTGTTGAAAAAAAAAAATATAAGATCAAATTTAGACAATGAAATTTACAGCAGACAAATTTAGAAAATATTAACTCTCGAGAGAGATAATTAGTTTCTTTGAGTAACAACAAATTTCATCCGTATTCAATATTTCTATGATAGATCGACCTATGTTTATCAACATGTTATTTTCAAAATTTGTTGCTTCATTTTTTAGATAGGTATGTCCTCAGTGAATTAGTAACACAGAACTATCTAACGCAAAATTAATTTTTTTTCAACTTTTTTTGATATTTGTATGTTTTCAGATATATACATATAGCGAACTGATCGAACACGATTTGATTATTCTACTTATATGTGTCATATCATATATATTTTTTTTTAAATCGAAAAAATAGACATTTATTGTTTGTTCGTTATTCGTTTGAGTAATCGAGTTTAAAGAAATCTTGCACATAAATTGACTTTACCAAAAAATATATAGACTAATTTAAATGCGTGAATGGTAATAAATATTGTAATTTCTAACATTGCAATATATTATCCAATTTTCAATTATCTATTTAAAAATGTGTAAATTAAATATGAATTTAAATATTAAAAAGCTTTTTGCTTAATTTTAAATTTTTGACTCCAAGGACATTTTGCAACATTATTATAATAAATAAAATTAAATTTTTTGTTAAATATATAAAATTTAGAAATTTAGAAAAACATGTAATTCTATTCCTAAATAGGAAATGTATAAAAATTATACAAATGAAATAAAGGATTCCTAATGAAATGTCGGCAATTTTGGAAAAAAGATAATTTAAAATTGTATGATAATATTATATAAGAATATTTTCAAAATATTGTTGCACTAGTAAATCGTCATCGATTTCTGAAGTGACATTTTTGCATTTCTAATATTAATATCTTGGAGCCGTGTCAGGTGAAATGAGACAAAGTGAAAAATAATGAAAGGATTCAGATGAAACAGAATGTCATTTTGATCTAAGAATAGTTTAAAATATGAAAAGAGAAATTATCGACTAATTAAAGAGTATAATAATATTCAAAAAATATAATGGGAGCAATTAATTGCAAGACTCTTACAAACAAACTAAAACAGTTTTATTATTGAATCATTAATTATACACACACAATGAATTATTTTATTTATTACAGTATGCTAGTTTTCAGTTCTTGATCCGCGTATTTAATGTCGTTTATAAAGCCTTAAATTAATGTTTATGAATAAGTAGAACTATCTATGCAAAAATATTCTGAAAGTTGATGGAGTTTTCAATTTTTTGTTACATATAATTCATATGTCGCTCAGCTTTTTGTAATTTTTTATATATACTATGTATTTTTTGTCTATACCATGCATCAAATGGTCGCGCAGAGAATTTGCAATGGAAGTTATGCAATACAGATGATTTTACGAAAATTACCGTATCAATGTATACAATTTTGCTAGAAATATGTTTTGCGGATTTTTATAGTTTTATTTTCGAATTTTCATTCTTATTTCCCTCTAACATCACGTTGCACTATACAATAAATACTATGCGCATCAATAAGTCGTGATTATTTATCGTTGTGATAATTAAATTGTGATCATTAAATTGTAAATGTGACTCAGTTTTAATATATTGCACCGCACTTTTTTCATAGTAAATATAATCAAGATAAATTAATATTTTTATGTAAAAATTGATAATTTTGTATTCAATCTCTTAAAGTTGATATATATATACTTCCAATAAAAAGTATTTTATTTATTAAAATTGCAATAAATATATTATTTGAAGATATTTTAAAGTTCATGTTTTATTAAGCTTTAAAAAATGCATAATTAATAAATATTAATGAAAATTAATCAATATTAAATGGATAGCATTGTAACAATGTTATTGTTACATATAGGTAAAATTATATTTTTATAATTCTACGTTCTGTTATTAAGGCAATTAGAACATATTTTTTTGTGAAGCCCTTTTTAAAAAAAAGTATATTTATGTTACAACTCCTAACATAAATAAACTGTGTATTGAAAACAGTAAAAGCAAAAAAAAAACACATTTTATAATATTATCGAAGAGAGAGATTTTATTTTATTATTTTTATTACAATCATTTAAATAATTCAATAAAAATGAAAAACAGTGTCATATAATTTTTTATAAATGAATGAATATAAATGTATAACATATTTCAAGTGACTAATAATATATTAAATATATAATGATAAATGTTATATTATATATGTAACAATTACTTGTTTTTTTGTAAGATATTGACCTACAAAGATTTAATGCCTTATAAAAAGGCAGCACTTTTCGTGTTTTGAAAAAAATTGATTTTCTAAGAAAGCTCGCAACATATATATTATATATGTTATTAATATGTAAATAAGTTTAACAATAAGAAGTTAATAATTGGATTTATAAAAGAATTTATAAAATTTACCTTGTTAAGTTGGTTCTTGGAATATATATGGTTAATAATAATGATAAATGCTGCAAAGTCACTGATGTCTCTTTAGAAACAAAATAGCAAATGTATGTTTAGTTTACGTAATAAACTTTTGTTATTATGAGTAACATGCGCTTATCACAAAAAAAATTCACCTCGGTTTTAATTTTTCAAAATTTGTTAATATATTCGTAAGCACAGTATCGTTTTTCGCATGCTTTGAAATAATAAAAAGAAAACTATTAATACAATAATTGACTTGTATTCCGACATATGTTCCATCATTCTGCGGTGTTATTAATTTTAAATATTCATTGATGTTGTTTTCAGAACAAGCTAAGAATTCTAAAAATCTTTTATCATGGTTTTGCATCAATCCTATATTTTTCATTGTGTGCCAAGTATCAACATCTGCTAACATCGAACCTTTACAGTATATCCATTCTTCCCACCACGGCAGAAGTCTATAATATCTGAAAAGAATGTTTTAAATATTATGTATATAAATATTTTCTCATCATATTTTGTATTTTAATTAAATATCTTGTTAAATATTGCGGAAGATGTAAAAAAAAAATGTAGAAAAACAGTAACGTTAAGAAAAATTACTTATTTTCTTTCAGCTTTTTAATATGCTTTAACAATTTTCTATAAGCTCTTTTCTGACAAAAGTTGTTGCCGAGAATACATGCCCATTTAATGGCTTCTTGTCTTAAACATTTAGTAAATTCGTTCTCCTCAGAGTTTTCTTTGTATTTTATATTCAAAAGAAGATCTCTTAATATGCAGCTTGTTGTAAATTAAACATCACCCAACCATCTTCTATTATATCAACTTCTTTGCTAAACGATGGTGATATAAGTATTAATCTCTCATCATAAAGCGGAGAAGCAAAATTCATAAAATTAAGATTACTCTGCGTAGTAAATGTTACAGGTATCCATTGCTCGTCTTTCACAAAAAGATCGTGATTTTCTACTGTTATATTCATTTTATTTGCAGAATAATTTCGCATTATTTTCAATATAGGATAATTCACAAATTTTGTCCAAACATTTATTGGATGTGTTAAAGGAAGTGTGGGTACCTCGAGATTTAAGTCATTTAATTCATTTACAGTATCTTGCATAACAGTCCAGAAATCAGCAGTCGAATTAAATTCACTGTAATTGTAAATTTTGGTATTATTGACATAATCAAAACTATATTAAAATTGTAAGTTATCTAAAAATATCAAAGTATTATTTATGTTTTATATATATATATA
>NW_021853406.1:33952-35594 GCF_003651465.1 Formica exsecta
GTTCCTGAGGAATTTTAATCGAAAGTTTATTAGACGTAAAACTCCGGATAAGCTACTTGGTAGTGTCGCGGCCCCTGTACATAGGCAAACCGTTGACAAGCTGGAACGAATTCTTATATATACTTGGCGTCGCTTGATATATATATATATATGTGTGTGTGTGTGTGTGTGTGTGTGTGTGTGTGTGTGTGTGTGTGTGTGTGTGTGTGTGTGTGTGTGTGTGTGTGTGTGTGTGTGTGTGTGTGTGTGTGTGTGTGTGTGTGTGTGTGTGTGTGTGTGTGTGTGTGTGTGTGTGTGTGTGTGTGTGTGTGTGTGTGTGTGTGTGTGTGTGTGTGTGTGTGTGTGTGTGTGTGTGTGTGTGTGTGTGTGTGTGTGTGTGTGTTCGCTTGTGTGTTTCAATACGATGTTTTTTTAAAGCTGAAATATCATTATACACGTATTTTTGTTTCTTTCACATATAAAATTGTGTGAACTGCAAGTGATAGTAATATATTGAACCACGCACCAGGTACTACTCTATCATAAATAATCTTCTTTCAAACTTGAATATGACAGATGATATTTCAATTTAAAAAAAATATTGCATTCTAACAAAGAAACACAAAATACATGTGTACGTATATGTACATATTTAACTGCGTGTATCTGAAATGTATGTGTGTATGGATGTATGTATAAAATACGCGAGAGCACACAAAAATACGTGTATAATGATATTTCAGCTTTAAAAAAACATCGTATTGTAACACTGTAACACACACACACACCCACACATACACACACACATTGGAAAAAAGATTATTAAGAAAATTTATTTAAGAAAATTTATTTCATTTGATATGCGCATATACATAAAAATACTTCAATTATAATTTATTATTGCTGTAATATATACTAGAATGATGAAACATCACGCGCAGTTATATATATATATATATATATATATATATAATAAAACATAAAGAAAATTATATATCTAAAAAAGTACAAATTAAATATAACCACACACACACACACACACAATTATATAAATTGTAACGCGTACACCCACACCCACACACACACACACATACTATACATATACTACACATGAAAAATATAAATAAAATTAATTTTAATTATATTTTTTTATATCTTATTTGATCCTATTTTTTATTCTCACATCCGCATTCCATTTTTCTTTATGAAATAATGCTAGTAATTTAATAAATAATAATAATTAATAAATGTTATTTAGTAATACAAGTAATTTTTTTAGTTTAGAATATATATGAAATATACAATCACTTTTTTTCTGTTTTGTTATTCTAAATACATTATATAATACAATATACATACATGTATTTTTTTATATTTGCATAATTTCTTTGCGACAATTGATCACAAATTATATTTACGAAACAAAAAGAAAATTTGGTACATATTGTTGCGTCCGCGCGTCGACTTCGATAATATTCGAACACGCGCGACACAAACGGCACTCGCGTACCGCGACGTAAATGATTAACACTCTTTTAAAAGAACAAAAGGAACATTAATAATAACACAGAACACACAATTAAACAAGGAACACAGAACGGGTAATAACGGTAATCGTATCTCAAATATGTCCGCCCGGAATGACATCCGTCGCGAGACTCAA
>NW_021853406.1:40592-42683 GCF_003651465.1 Formica exsecta
ATTATAAGAAATAAGATATATAATATTATGATTTGATAATATCTATGTGTATGTGTGCATGTATGTGTCGTGCGTGACGGTGCTAAAAACGCCAAAAATGTATGCAATTACAATGCTGTATATTTTGATTTTCACATATAAAATGAACGTCTGAACTGCAAATTAATATGATAAATAATAATATGTTATAAATTATTAATTACTAATAATATTTTTATTTTTTAGCGTTAAAATGATGCGGTGCGACGCGCCATAAATAAAGAAAGGAAGAAGCAACAACGGAAAAAGTACGTTCCCGGTATGTATGTACAGCCATCTACATACATGCCGGGGACGTACACACCAGCTGTGCGCACAGGATATGTATCCATACCATCAGGAAACGTGCACACAGCCATGCCCGTATCGGCACCTGCATACGTGTCCGTACTGCCCGCACCACCCGGGTACATGTCTGCACCATCCGGGTATATGGCTGCAATGCCTGTATCATCCGAATATGTGCAGGTACCGCCCGCATGTATTTATGTGCCCGCGCCATCCGCATACGGGCCCGCATCATCTGGATACGTGCCTGCGCATCCCGCACTGTCTGGATACATGCCTGTGCCGTCGGGACCATCCACATACGTGCCAATACCGCCCGCATCTAACTATCGTCCATTTTAAAAATATATATATAATAAAACATAAAGAAAATTATATATCTAAAAAAGTACAAATTAAATATAACCACACACACACACACACACAATTATATAAATTGTAACGCGTACACCCACACCCACACACACACACACACACACACATACTATACATATACTACACATGAAAAATATAAATAAAATTAATTTTAATTATATTTTTTTATATCTTATTTGATCCTATTTTTTATTCTCACATCCGCATTCCATTTTTCTTTATGAAATAATGCTAGTAATTTAATAAATAATAATAATTAATAAATGTTATTTAGTAATACAAGTAATTTTTTTAGTTTAGAATATATATGAAATATACAATCACTTTTTTTCTGTTTTGTTATTCTAAATACATTATATAATACAATATACATACATGTATTTTTTTATATTTGCATAATTTCTTTGCGACAATTGATCACAAATTATATTTACGAAACAAAAAGAAAATTTGGTACATATTGTTGCGTCCGCGCGTCGACTTCGATAATATTCGAACACGCGCGACACAAACGGCACTCGCGTACCGCGACGTAAATGATTAACACTCTTTTAAAAGAACAAAAGGAACGCAGATTGGAGAGTAACCGCCTCCAAAGACGGTCCTGATGTCGCAGCTTCCGTTGCCATCTCTACGGTACGGAGCGGAGTCCCAGCTCGAAGTCTTTTCCGTGTCGTGACTCCAGTTGAATCTTGCTGCTCATTTCCCGTAGCCATAGCTCGTTGTGTGCTCTATCCCGGACGAGCCCCCAAAATGTTGCGTCCGCGGGCTATCTCGATAAATCTCGAACACGCGAAACACAATCGTCACTCGCGTACCACGCCGTAAATAAAGAATACACTTTATTAGAAAGAACAAAAGGAACTTTAATAATGGAACTCAGCCAAACACAGAACTCAGAACAAGTAATAATTATAATATCGTAATCGGCAAATACGTCTGCGCGGAATGTCATCCGTCACGAGACTCAAGATGGCCGATCTTTCTCTCAAGATGTCCGCCGTTGTTTTACAACAACCCTTAGCGACGTGTTTGGAGATGATCTCTTAGAGACGGGAGCAACTTCAGGATTAACTACCACAGACGACTCGCAGGGACGCAACAATATTTTATCAGTTTATATTATCAAATACATGTTGGCCGAATATTTAAATTACTTTGACATTTATAATTTTTACTAGAGAAAGTTTGCTTTTTTTATAAATATAGAGCTTATAAATATTCACATAAGCTTATAAATATACACATTCATCGTATAAACCCAGACAGCACAAGACATCCTCAGGATCATCCTGAATATGTCCAGGACGGTTCAGGATATTTGTAGGATGTTTTAAGATATTATTATAAATATATTTTATGAAAATTTAATATGCATACATGATTACT
>NW_021853406.1:43157-44424 GCF_003651465.1 Formica exsecta
CATAAATTTTTATTTATTTGGCACAATTTTTTGATATCATTATTTTTCTAGGAAATTTTTTTTATAAATACATATAACAGTTTCTTACAACTAGCGCGTGTACTTGGCGCCTCTTTTTACCTTTTTTTAAAAAGTACATATATACCCAGCAAACATCGAATATATCTGCCATATAACATAGATGTAACATATGCACTTATTACGTACATGTTATATGTGTAACAACCCTGCCGAAAATGGTCGATTAAAACCGATTAAAACATAATCCGTTTTAATCGGTTTTAATCGGTTCAATCCGAGAAAAATTTTTCTAGTTCCTTTTCTAGTTTCTTTAAAAATAAATGTATTTATAAATTTATTATAAAAATTTATAAATTATTAAAAAAAATAAATAGAAATGGAAATAAAACATAAATAGAAATGTATAAGACTTATACACATTAATCTTACAGACTATGTTTTACTAATGTTACTTATACCTGTAGCTGCATATGATGCATGACAAATAACTATATGATGACAATCATTTGACAAATACATTTGAATACACTGTATTCCTTTTTACATCTTTTGCTTTTGATATAATCAGGATACAAGACAGATTAGTTAGATAATTTATAGCACAGCACAAGCATATAGTAATATATTTTAATTTTGATTATAGTATTTTTTTTAAGAGAACGTAACATTTATCACTTTTATAAAAGTACTTGATTTGTTTAATCTGTCTTGTAGATATGTAGCATACACAACAACTATTTTGTAAAACAGTTTTTTAGTTTAAATATGACAGTGTTTTTGTATTATATATTATATTATATACGGAGTGTCCCAGACCACCCGTATATCCCTTTTAAAATTTAAATAAATGGCTTTTATCAAAATTCGCGAACATTTTTTAAGTAAATCGGGTATGCTCTATCGAATGGTGATATTTTCAACTTTTGATTTCGACCGGAAATACGCCATCCGGACCGGATGTTGAATTTTTTGAGGAGAACTTTCAAGGTCAATTGTAAGGTTGACAGAGGCACTTTCAGAAAAAAACGTTTGATACAAAAGTTTCTTATTTTTTCACGTACAATTCGAATCTGTAATAAAAAGTACTATGTTCCCCTCAAAAAATTCAACTTCCGGTCCGGATGGCGTATTTCCGGTCGGAATCAAAAGTTGAAAATATCACCATTCGATAGAGCATACCCGATTTACTTAAAAAATGTTCGCGATTTTTGATAAAAGCCATTTATTTTCATTTTAAAAGGGGTGT
>NW_021853406.1:44582-50772 GCF_003651465.1 Formica exsecta
CGTACACCCCTTTTAAAATGAAAATAAATGGCTTTTATCAAAACTCGCGAACATTTTTTAAGTAAATCGGGTATGCTCTATCGAATGGTGATATTTTCAACTTTTGATTCCGACCGGAAATACGCCATCCGGACCGGAAGTTGAATTTTTTGAGGGGAACATAGTACTTTTTATTACAGATTCGAATTGTACGTGAAAAAATAAGAAACTTTTGTATCAAACGTTTTTTCTGAAAGTGCCTCTGTCAACCTTAAAATTGACCTTGAAAGTAACTGTGATGAAATTATGAATTTTAAATGTTCCTGTGGCGTAACTAATGACAAAGATGTGTGTGTGCTTGCGTTCGTGTGTGCGAACGTTCATAAGGTACCGTACATGCAGGCACACATACATCCTTGTCATTAGTTACGCCACAGGTACATTTGAAGGTCATAATTTCATCACAGTTACTTTCAAGGTCAATTTTAAGGTTGACAGAGGCACTTTCAGAAAAAACGTTTGATATAAAAATTTCTTATTTTTTCACGTGCAATTCAAATCTGTAATAAAAAGTACGGTAAATCTAGCGAATAGGGGACCCAGCCCCAATGACCTTGACCTTGACATATGTTGTTAAGGACATAATTCTGAGTAACTTTTTCTTCTAATTTAATCGTCGCTCGTGGCTTATTAAAAAGTTATTAACAAAAAAAGTTTAAAATATATACCAAAGTACATGCACGGACAGGAAGTTTGAAATATACAAAAGTACATGCATGGACAGGAAGCACGCACACACACACACATACGGGAGGTGCAATGTAGCATGTACTTTGTAAGTTGTAAAGCGAGGTCCACCCTGCCTACCGGCGGAGTGAGTGCGGGAGGGAGGCCGAAGGCCCCCCCCCGTGTGTGTGTGTGTGCGCGCGCGCGCACGCGCGTGCTTCCTGTCCGTGCATGCACTTTGGTATATTTCAAACTTTTTTTGTTAATAACTTTTTAATAAGCAACGAGCGACGATTAAATTAGAAGAAAAAGTTACTCAGAATTATGTCCTTGATAATATATGTCAAGGTCAAGGTCATTGGGGTTGGGTCCCCTATTCGCTATATTTACCAAAAGTACTATGTTTCCCTCAAAAAATTCAACTTCCGGTCCGGATGGCGTATTTCCGGTCTGAATCAAAAGTTGAAAATATCACCATTCGATAGAGTATACCCGATTTACTTAAAAAATGTTCGCGAGTTTTGATAAAAGCCATTTATTTTCATTTTAAAAGGGGTGTACGGGTGGTCTGGGACACCCTGTATATATGTAAATATATTATACATATAATTTTAATCGTATATGTAAATGTTTATATATTTTTGTAATATAAATTTATAAACATTTACAATATTATATATTTATCTTAATCATGACAGAATAATAAATTTACAATATTCTGAATATTGAAAATAAGGAATGCTCCTCCATCGCCCATTTCCGTGAAAATGCAACCAAAATATTTTATTTATTATTTTCGTCTGTCCGATTATAATTTGCAAGCGAGATTGAGGCATCTTTTTTTGGTCAATATTATTACGAGGATAGATTTTTTTTTAATCATAATTTCTTATCATTTTAGAAAAGGCAGCAATTTATTGTTTGCTATAATTTTACAAAACTGTTTCCTCATATTCTTTACATCTTTGGAGTATTTTTTCTCATAAGGATTGCCTCTTAAGGCTATAGTCATGGCGAAAGTTGCAGCATAAATTCCAAAACATATGCCATCAGGTTGTGTTTGAACCTTTTCAAAAATTATGCCACTTAACCTTACTGTCGGATAACGAAGATGTATATATTTTTTTCTCTTTAGCAACCAACTTGTATATGTACAGCCGGGTAGACTATTATATACGCAAAATTTGGTAGCATCAAAAAAAGAAAAAAATACATCGCCAGTGATCACAACAATAATTCCCTCTAATAATTTGCCAACTTTTATTATTCTATATGACTGGCTGCAATCATATGAAAGAATACCAGATATTGCACACTTTGTCTTTCAAGTTTCTTTAAATTTCTTCTGGGATAATTGGTTTTTAATAACCAGAATATTCATGTACAAACCGCATATGGTATGAAATATCTTTTAAAACAAACAGCATACAAATAAAAATCGCTTCTGGGATAAAATATTTTTTTTTTAATAACTAGAGCGCACATGCAAACCGCTTCTGGAATAAAATATTTTTTAGAACAACCAGCTCACGAATTGATCGCCTCTGGGATACATTTTTTAACCAAAGCGCACATGCAAAACGCATTTGGTGAGAAATATTTCTTAAAACAACTAGCTCACGAATAGATCGCTTCTGGGATAAAACTTTTTTTTAACAACCAAAACGCACATGCAAACCGCATCTGGTGTGAAATATTTCTTAGAATAACCAGCTCACAAATAGATTGGTTCTGGGATAAAACTTTCTTTTTAACAACCAGAGCACACATGCAAACCGCATCTGGTGTGAAATATTTTTTAAAACAACCACTCACAAATAGATCGCTTCTAGGATAAAATATTTTTTTTTAATAACCAGAGCGCACATGCATACCGCTTTTGGAATAAAATATTTTTTAAACAACCAGCACACGAATAAAAATCGCATCTGGGATAAAATGTTATTTTTTTTTAATAACCAGAGCGCACATGCAAACCGTTCGTGGAATAAAATATTTGTTAAAAGCAACTAGCACACAAATTAGGCTACCTCTAGCTAATAAATACGTCTATATAAATATATACGTGTGTATTACACGTACGTACACGTACGTATATACACATACATACACATATACGTACACATATGTATACATATATACCACTATACGTATATACCACTAAAAAGAGGCTTGTATTCCGCTTTTATTCCATTATGTACACATAACATACTAAATATGTACACTATATTTATTTCCACTGTTGCACCTGACACGTTATAACGCATTATAATGATTTTACTCGCGCTGTTTTCTTGTTACACGTACATGCAGCACTTCTCGCGCGACTGTGGGTATCTGTCTGCGTAAGATCGTATCGCCGCATGTATCGGATTACTCACGCTACACACATACTACTATAGGGTGCGGTCGAGAAGACGCTAGAAGTGCTTCGAAGCGTTTCGAGTACGGTCGATTTAGCATTTGGAAACGTTTCAGCAGTATTAATGACGTCATTGAAACGTCATAGATATCCCCTTCCTTTTCGCTTCCAATGCTATAGCCGGAGAGGTAGTACGGCTAAAGCGTTTCTTTGAATCTTCGCAAAACGCGGGAAATTGCGTGCTAACAACAAGTGTAAATTGTGCAAGGTGTTGGGTGTAGGATATAACGTGATATATTTAAACAAATTGACATTGTGTAAAATGCCAAATCTTTCGTTATTCGATCCAATCAGTCAAAATACGTACATTCTAGAAATGTTAGAAGAGGAACTCTCAAAAGCTAATAAAGGTGTTAAAAATAAGCTATACTTATAACCTATACTTTTATACCTGTATAATTTATACCTGTATTTTGTTGTGTAATTTTAAGAAAGGAGTAAAATTCTAATATTTAGACAAACAAAGGAAATCGGGCTAATTAAGAGCCGAGCGCGGTTACATTTGCGCAAATATTCTAATTAATAATTATTTATTATGGTAAAATTTGAACGTTTTGGTCTTGGTATCGGACCATCTTCAGCGAGTGCTGTACAAATGGACAAAAAAAACAAAAAAACATGTGGATCAAAAAGCATATGAACAAAAAAAGACATACGGCGGTTACATACGTATTAATCAAAGTATGCGCATATTTCGAGTCACGGCCCACAGTATCGATGGGAAAATGAGAACTACGCAGCAACGTAGTCTACAAAATCTCCTGCAAGGACTGCGATGCATCTTATGTCGGCCAGACAAGCAGACTTCTAAAAACTCGAGTAGCGGAACATTGGAACCACATCAGAAGAAGAACCACACAACATTCTGTTATCACGGACCACAGATTAAATAATCACGATTTTGAATGGGGTAATGTGGAAGTCTTGGATGAAGAACACATATATAAAAGGCGCTTGATGTCGGAGATGATTTTTATAAAACGACAAACTAACAGTTTAAATCTCCAGAGCGACACGGAGAGTTTGCATCAGGCGTATATTACGATCGTGGAAAAATTATCAAGAATTAAAAAAAATCTAAATTCAGCGCGCGATGATACGTCATAGACGCTTATTTTTCTGTTCTTGTGGATAGTCTGTATTTATTATTTATTTATTCTTGTTACAATGTCATACGCAAATTTTTGATTTTATATTTGACATCGTCATACGCGAGTTTGATTTAGCAACCGACAGTTGTGTCTGGCTCTCACTGGCTCGCATGTTGAGGTGAGTCGTCTCCGTTTCATCTCCGACGTTTTATTATATTTCTCTTTTTTAACACCTTCCATACATGTGTTACATTAGGTCTTAAAAAGAATATTAGAATGGTCCTTCACGTGGCTCAAAGAATTTCTTCCTTCACAGCTGGTACCGGAGGGAGATTCATCTCATTTTCCCATCGATATTGTGGGCCGTGACTCGAAATATGCGCATACTTTGATTAATACATATGTAACCGCCGTATGTCTTTTTATATACTTTTTGATCCACGTGTTTTTTTTTGTTTTTTTTTTTGTCCATTTGTACAACACTCGCTGAAGATGGTCCGATACCAGGACCAAAACGTTCAAAATTTGCCATAATAAATAATTATTAATTAGAATATTTGCGCAAATGTAACCGCGCTCGGCTCTTAATTAGCTCGATTTCCTTTGTTTGTTTTTCGCGAGAGCCTTTATTTTATATATCTAATATTTAGATCTCTTTTTTTTCAAACAGATGTTATTTGCAACGCGTCTATTGCAAGAAAAATTGAACCAAACTCGGACAATTAATGAGTCAGGTAATGACAAATCTTTTATTAGTTATTTATATAGTTATTAATCTTATGTTAAGTATTGTTATTAAAAATTATAATTATAGTCATAATGTACATAGTCGATGTTATAGAAATATATTTATATATTTGTAGAAGCTTCAACGTCTTATGACGATAATATACAGCATGACAATGAGAAAGCGCGGGAACTTTCTGACTTTGATGAAAAAGATATGATATATTATTTTGCTATATTTCGGAATGAAAATAAACTTATTTAGATATATAAATAGAGCAAATCTAAAGACAAATATATTGTTTTACAGATGGCTTTCGTTGGCCTCATAAAGCAATTCTTTTACTTCTTACTATATACAAAGAGCATGAAAATAAAGTGACATCTGGTAAAATGTCAGTAAAATAGTTTTGGGGTTTGATTTCTAGCCTATTAATCGAAAAAGGCCACAATATTACTGGTACACAATGCAAAAGTAAAATGGCTGGCTTAAAAAATACATATAAAAATGTCAAAGATCATAATGCAAAGAACGGTAATAATACTCGAACATGGCAATATTTTAATGTAAGTAGAATGAATATATTTTATATGAAATATTTTCATATTTTTTATTGAAACTGTTACGATGTATGCTATAATTGTTACTTTTTTATGTAATAAATATTTTTTTATTTTTTATGTGCTTTCAACTTTATTTGGAGCATTAATGCCTATTTACATCTAAACATATTTTCAATATTATAGGTTATGGATGAAATATTCAACAAAAAACCATGGATAGCTCCAATTTTTACATTAGATTCTGGTAATCCAATTCCGATATCTTCTGAAGAGGATAATAATAATGAAAACATTCCGTCTTCAATGAAAGCTAAACTGCCTATCAAACGTAAATATTATATATATAGGGTGTCCTAGACCACCCGTACACCCCTTTTCTTTCAAAAACTAAGCATTTCAGAGAAAAACGTTTTGAACAAAAATTGTATGGTTTTGAGGGGAACATAAGATGGTGTCATCGGTTTGACCTTGGATGGCATCGTTAAGGTCAAGTCAAAGACACCTTTAATTTCTTAAATGGAGTTCCCTATTTTTTATTGCATATTCTTATAGCTTACCCCGAGAGCTTTTCAAAACACTATAATAAAGTATTTTTTTATTGAGTACTTTTTGAGTTATTTTATATTTTAATCTGACATATTTTGATATAAAAAATAAAATACCTCGTAAAATATTTAGTTTT
>NW_021853406.1:51693-52173 GCF_003651465.1 Formica exsecta
CTCAAAACCATACAATTTTTGTTCAAAACGTTTTTCTCTAAAATGCTTAGTTTTTGAAAGAAAAGGGGTGTACGGGTGGTCTAGGACACCCTGCATAACTCAAACCAAATTTTCGTTTCGAATTTAACCCAATCCATCTCCCATACAACCCATACAACAATTGTGGAGTGGACCTCGCTTCGCGTTGTAAAGTATATGCGTGGACGCAGTGGGTTCCGCTCTCCCTACGGGGGGGCTCCGTATAGCATATTCTAAAATAAAATTATTTTATAATTAACTAAATGCACAATATACAGACATCTAACGCTTTGGAATATATTTAATTGAAGAAAAATTTCTCATGAACTCTAAGTCGGATAAAACAAACTTATACCAAAGCAAAGTAAAAAAACTTGGCGTGCCCGGGTCGCATTAAGACGTGTATATTTTATAAATATATACATTATTTTGATGTAATATATGTAAATGTTAATATATGTA
>NW_021853406.1:53698-57058 GCF_003651465.1 Formica exsecta
TTCTTAATTACTTTTCCTTGGGCTCTTTCCCTGATTCTAATGCTTTGCTTTAATCAGCTCTTTCTCAATCTTTTCTGTTCTACTTTACTTGTTTTATCTTTTAATATTAAGAAATCGGTCGGGTTACGACAAATGTATATGTATTTATAAAATGAAATTTTAATAGACTCGTAAATCATTATATATTTTTTTGACACATTCTTTTTGTATAAAACTTAATAAAATTTTATATAAAATGTAAATAAATTACACAGAAATTTTCTTTCAAATTATACATCCTGTAGGACTCTGGCGACTCGTTGCTAACGCACGAGCGGTGAGTGGGGGGCAATAGGCGTGAGCCACGGAATCGGGCCGAAATGTGCAAGTAAATTCCAGCACTGCTGTAGGATATACTTTGCAAATCAAAGAAATCCTAATCGCACTAAACATTGATTATAAATTGATATTGTAGAATATAATATATATACATATATATATATATATATATATCGATACTTTCCTTGAAATTGATATTTTTATATCGATTCTTCTCGTAGAGGAGTTTATTTAAACAATCATAAAAAATTAATTTTATAGTATAAGTTTTTTTTATAAGTTATTTTATAAGTTTTTTTTTCATATGGCGCGTGTACTTGACGTCTTTTTTTACCTTTTTTTAAAAAAGTAAGTTTTTAAGGATTATATCATTTTTTTTACAATATATTATTTTAATAACATGTAAAGCAATTAAATTTCTATTAGGCTTAATCAACAGCTTGAGTTTATAACATAAAAAATATTTTAAAAGTAATAAAATAAAATTAGAAATTGGCAATTGTAGAGCGCAAATGGATTAATCAAAAATATTGTAAAAGTTGTAACGGTTCATCTTTCCCGACGCCGCGGATCAGGCTCGCCGGTGCCAGGATTCGGGAGAAGGGGGAAACTCTAATTCACTCTTCCTCGGTATAAGCGGTTAAACAATTTAGTTTATTCAAATAGTTATTAATGATTTGACACTGAAAGCTATATTATATGTACAATGCAACATGCGGGAACGGTGCGTACAGAAGCTCGCGAAAGCTATACTATTTACAATGCAACATGCGAGGGCGGTGCGTACAGAGATTCGCGAAAGCGGTTCTACGTGTTGGCTGGTGCGCATAGAGCTCGGGGAGCGAGCGCGGCTCATGCGGACGTGGTCGCGGTGTTTGCATGCAAGCAATTATCGTTATTCTAAGGCAGACAGAATAGATCTTAAATACTACGGGGTGTCGCGTGGCCTTTAATGTAATTCCAACCGCCTGATCGCCTTATCCTTAGAAGGACGGGGCGTCGGCACTTTCTGCGGCTTATCCTTAGAAGGACTAGCGCGCTTGTATGGTCTAAAGGCCGTGTATAAAGGTGGGGCCGGCGCGACACGGGTGGCTATCCTAATTAACGGTTAATTAACTCTACGATTACAATGCTCGGCCTGATAACCGGTCTAGACGCGGTATATACAACGCGGTCTTACGGTTTAGCGGGTCGCGGTATAGATACAAAACGGTCTTACTGTCTAACTGGTCGCGATATATACAAAGCGGTCTTATGGACTAACTGGTCGCGGTATATACGAAGCGGGACTAAAGTTTAACAAGATGCGAAGGCCAAAGTGGTCTCATACGTACATACATATGTTTAATGCGACCCGGGTACGCCAAGTTTTCACTTTGCTTTGGTGTAAGTTTGTTTTATGCAACTTAGAGTTTATGAGAAATTTTCCTTCAATAAATATATCCCAAAGCGTTAGATGTGTGTATATTGTGCATTTAATTAATTATAAAATAATTCTATTTTAGCTATACGCCCTACTACTTTAATTATATTGCGATTTATTAA
Source organism: Formica exsecta (assembly GCF_003651465.1). NCBI lineage: Eukaryota > Metazoa > Arthropoda > Insecta > Hymenoptera > Formicidae > Formica > Formica exsecta. The sequence goes on from NW_021853406.1 coordinate 55,562, forward strand.
ATATATTTTTTCTTAATAACGGAAATAATAAAATGAAAAAATTTTATAACAAATTTTTATTCAGTTGGCATAATTTTTCGATATCATTATTTTTCTAGGAAACAATTATTTTGTACAACAATATTTTTAGTTAAAATATTTCTATTTAAACAATCATAAAAAATTAATTTTATAGTATAAGTTTTTTTTATAAGTTATTTTATAAGTTTTTTTTTCATATGGCGCGTGTACTTGACGTCTTTTTTTACCTTTTTTTAAAAAAGTAAGTTTTTAAGGATTATATCATTTTTTTTACAATATATTATTTTAATAACATGTAAAGCAATTAAATTTCTAATAGGCTTAATCAACAGCTTGAGTTTATAACATAAAAAATATTTTAAAAGTAATAAAATAAAATTAGAAATTGGCAATTGTAGAGCGCAAATGGATTAATCAAAAATATTGTAAAAGTTGTAACGGTTCATCTTTCCCGACGCCGCGGATCAGGCTCGCCGGTGCCAGGATTCGGGAGAAGGGGGAAACTCTAATTCACTCTTCCTCGGTATAAGCGGTTAAACAATTTAATTTATTCAAATAGTTATTAATGATTTGACACTGAAAGCTATATTATATGTACAATGCAACATGCGGGAACGGTGCGTACAGAAGCTCGCGAAAGCTATACTATTTACAATGCAACATGCGAGGGCGGTGCGTACAGAGATTCGCGAAAGCGGTTCTACGTGTTGGCTGGTGCGCATAGAGCTCGGGGAGCGAGCGCGGCTCATGCGGACGTGGTCGCGGTGTTTGCATGCAAGCAATTATCGTTATTCTAAGGCAGACAGAATAGATCTTAAATACTACGGGGTGTCGCGTGGCCTTTAATGTAATTCCAACCGCCTGATCGCCTTATCCTTAGAAGGACGGGGCGTCGGCACTTTCTGCGGCTTATCCTTAGAAGGACTAGCGCGCTTGTATGGTCTAAAGGCCGTGTATAAAGGTGGGGCCGGCGCGACACGGGTGGCTATCCTAATTAACGGTTAATTAACTCTACGATTACAATGCTCGGCCTGATAACCGGTCTAGACGCGGTATATACAACGCGGTCTTACGGTTTAGCGGGTCGCGGTATAGATACAAAACGGTCTTACTGTCTAACTGGTCGCGATATATACAAAGCGGTCTTATGGACTAACTGGTCGCGGTATATACGAAGCGGGACTAGAGTTTAACAAGATGCGAAGGCCAAAGTGGTCTTACGGTATAACAGGTCGCGGTATATACAAACGGTCTTACGGTATAATGGGTCGCAGAGAACGCGGTACGGACTTATAAGCTAGCAGGATCGCCGTCCCAGCAATCGGGAAGCCCGGCTTAACTACGGGAAGCCCGTAGCCTGGTGTAACGCAGGGTGTCAGGATGCGCTGTCCCAGCAACCGGGAAGCCTGGCCTAACCACGGGAAGCCCATAGCCTGGTGTAACGCGGGGTATCAGGATGCGCCGTCCCAGCAACCG
>NW_021853406.1:58518-60036 GCF_003651465.1 Formica exsecta
CCTTATCCTTAGAAGGACGGGGCGTCGGCACTTTCTGCGGCTTATCCTTAGAAGGACTAGCGCGCTTGTATGGTCTAAAGGCCGTGTATAAAGGTGGGGCCGGCGCGACACGGGTGGCTATCCTAATTAACGGTTAATTAACTCTACGATTACAATGCTCGGCCTGATAACCGGTCTAGACGCGGTATATACAACGCGGTCTTACGGTTTAGCGGGTCGCGGTATAGATACAAAACGGTCTTACTGTCTAACTGGTCGCGATATATACAAAGCGGTCTTATGGACTAACTGGTCGCGGTATATACGAAGCGGGACTAAAGTTTAACAAGATGCGAAGGCCAAAGTGGTCTGACGGTTTTAATTGGTCACGGTATATACAAAGCAGTACTAGAGTCTAACAAGGTGCGGAGACCAAAATGGTCTTACGGTACAACAGGTCGCGGTATATACAAAGCGGTACTAGAGTCCTTTAGGACGCGGAGACCAAAGCGGCCTTACGGTATAACAGGTCGCGGTATATACAAACGGTCTTACGGTATAATGGGTCGCAGAGAACGCGGTACGGACTTATAAGCTAGCAGGATCGCCGTCCCAGCAATCGGGAAGCCCGGCTTAACTACGGGAAGCCCGTAGCCTGGTGTAACGCAGGGTGTCAGGATGCGCTGTCCCAGCAACCGGGAAGCCTGGCCTAACCACGGGAAGCCCATAGCCTGGTGTAACGCGGGGTATCAGGATGCGCCGTCCCAGCAACCGGGAAGCCCAGCCTAACTACGGGAAGCCCGTAGCCTGGTGTAACGCAAAGGTCGGTTCTGGATCCGGAGAGCAGGGATGCCAGTTTTGAGACTCTGCCCGCTGCCGTAGCGTGGGAAGGGATAACGCACACAAGGAAAAAAGCCGTGTTGTATGTGCGCTCGGCTAGCTTCGGGCAGTAGACGAGCGCAGACATACAATCTGCTATCTCTTTCTTTCTTTCAGTCGTTCAGTCAGCTATAGCTGACGCTTTCTCGAGATTCTCGAGAATCATATGTTAGCGCGGCTTGGATCGTCTATTAGATCTCGCATAAACACATAAAAATTACTAATAAAATTAATCTTATAATTACATTATAATTTATTCTATATATATAAAAGATGTAAATTAATTAAAGAAATAAAGAATAGAAAGAATATAAATGATAAAAATCCACTCTTGGCCAACGTGTACGCCTTTTTCCAAAAAAATCATATTAGTAATATTGAAAAAGATCTGTTGTTAATTAAAAAAATAACTTATTGTTAGCACGAAAAACATAAAATACAAAATTAAATTATATATTGCTTTGGATAAATTATTCTATAATAATAGTGTAGTTTTTACTTTGTTAATAATAATAAATATATATATGTTGTTCAGAAAATCTCGTTCCATTTACTCAATCTTTTCAACGGCATCTCACTCACTCTGGTCCTTCTCCCTAGCATTCTTTCTCTCTTCCTTGTTTCTCTAGTACGCGGCCGTGACCCAATCCCGAAGCCTGT
>NW_021853406.1:60683-63047 GCF_003651465.1 Formica exsecta
AAATGTGTGTGTGTGTGTGTGTGTGTGTGTGGTTAAAAAAGAATAAACTAATAATTAAAATAATAATAAAATAATAATAAAAATAATATCATATAATATGTAGGCTCCTTCTGAAACAGAAAGAAATCTTATTAGTATATTAATTTAATTTTTATAAATCTAATATAAATTTTAAAAAGAAGATACTTACAATTAATTCTTTGACCTCTTGCTCGGAGGCTCGTCCAACGATTCTTCCATCACATAGGGTTCCTCATAGGGTTCGAGCCCGAAGAGACGTCTTAGGTCTAAATGAAGACCGTCCGGGCCATTATCCTCCCATACGTCCTCGAGGAACTCGCGAGTTTCACCACGATTATATGGTACCTAAGTATCGAGAGAAATGTGAAATCATGTACACCGACACCGACAGTCTCATATATCACATAGAGTATGAAAATGTATATGAGAATATAAAGCGCAACGTCGACAGATTCGATACCAGCGATTATGCAGTGGACAATGTGTACGGTATACCGCTCGCGAATAAAAAGATGGGGTTTAGTGAAAGATGAAAATAATGGCGCCATCATGACCGAATTCGTCGGGCTTAGGGCAAAAATGTACGCGTTGCGAATAGATGGCAAGAAGGACACGAAAAAGGTAAAAGGCGTCAAGAGTAACATCGTCGCGAGAACAATAACATTCGACGATTACACGCGGTGTTTGAAAGAAGAGATTTAAATGACGCGTCGGCAGTCTTGTATAAGATCTAAATTACACGAAGTATACACTATTCGCGAGACAAATTTGCTCTAAGTCCGTACGATGACAAGCGGTATATCGTACCCGAAACCATCGACACGCTACCATGGGGACATTACAAAATACCATTGTAAATAAAAATCATGTATATTTATTGTAAATAAAAAATTACGCATATTTATTGTAAATTAAAATTATATGTATATTTCGGTTTGAAAATTTTTCGGGCATCTTCCATCGTCTCGAAATATCTTTGCGATCGTATTCGACATCTCATTTCCACTCTTATTCTTGAACGGTACAACTCACGCATACTTGCTCAACACATCGATAACTGTGAGTACGTAGTTGTAGCCTTTATTGAATCGTGCATATGGACGCATCGCGACTGTGTTCGTCCGCCTGCCACAGATCGTCGTATCCGCGTACTATGACATGTTTACGTGGGAAATTTTTTCTCGCTGGAGCATGCAATTTTTCCACGAGCAGCTGTTTTTCAAAAGTCTTTTGCGACATATTTGATCGAGGCATAATTGCTCTTCTAAAAGCTTGACACGTATTTCCACGTACTGTTTGTTTGCGGCATCAGTATCATCTTCCGGTTGCGCTACGCGTCGTATCTTGCGCGACCTTGCGTCAAAGTCGGAGGCCGTGAGACACAGAGCGTTATCGCGCACGTAATTTCTTAATAATCCATTCCATTGATAGTATAAGTTGTTCCGTGTTCCCAGCGATAATCCAAATTTATTAATCGACATTTCGATACAAACAATAATGACAGACTGACTCGTTTCGTCGACGCATAGTTTAATTTATAATAAGACCAGCTTCGCAAAGTTCCTCGATAATTGATAATATTTCAGTGTCGTGGGCATTGTTGCCGGCTTGACGCGAAGTTTCTAGCAATCGCAAGCGATCTACTAACTTGTTGGGATCATTCCAATGCACGTAATCGATCTTATTATCGTTTAACGTCATAGCGCGCGGTATGTTTGTACCTCTTCCAGCTTTTTTTCCAGGCGCAATTATATTTTTAACAGAGATTAATGGCGCTATTATATTTTTATACTTGTATCTTTTGTTTCTTAATACTGGATTACGCATATCATTGCCATGTCTATGCGCATTTGTCGCCAGTAATATATTTTTGTACTTAATTTTATCATCGTCATTGTATACGTCACTGACGGGCATTCTCTTGAAAATCAACTCGTAAAGACCTGGTGTTCCCACGTATCTTATTCCACCGATAATTATATTGTCATCTTTATCCACATCAAAAATTTTATCACCAAGCATCATTCCTTCGTTGCAAAATTTAACACCGTAAACATAATCCATACTGTTATTTTAATCTTGACTCAAAATAGCTCCCACATATTTTTGTCCTAGTTGGTCCAAGTGTGCGCGCAATGTACTTTGACCCTCGGACGTTTGTAATAGATGTTGAACCGACGTCACAAGCGTTTCAGGCGTGGTTTTGCAAATTTCATCCACAGGAGACGGTGTTTCGTGCAATATTTGACTTAGTTGTACATCTTTTGTCGGAGTAACCGCATTCAATAATTGTTTCATTCGCTTACGTTTTGACTGATTTGGAGTAGAAGTTATTAGCGAATC
>NW_021853406.1:63230-74244 GCF_003651465.1 Formica exsecta
TTTGTAAAATATTATTATGTATTATTGTTAACATATTTATAATATATTATTTTTATGTATCCAAGAATTGTGCGTTCAAATCCCAGCCATTTCACATAAACCTTGTCATCCTTTTTGCGTATCACCTTTTCCACGAGATGTACGTCGGGATTAGCAACGCGTTGTAACTCGTATTCGTAAAATCCGCCGGCGATGGGATTTCCGCGCGAATCTTTGAGTACATAGGTCACGGGATTAGTTTTCTGCACTTTAACGATCTTAAACACTTCGGTCGACCAATTTGGCGTGTAACCTTTCTTAAAGATGGTCTTGACTTTACTCACGCATACCGGATCGCCTATTTTGAATCTTGCCGGTGCCGCAATCTTTACGTTGCTGTATACCGTATTTAAAAGTTTATCGGCGATTGCGGGGGTAACATCGATAGGCCTCATACCGATAGTGCGATGTTTTCGCGCATTGTACAAGGCTTTCATGATAGAGTACGTCGAATAATGATTAATGTTATATGTCTTCATGAGTTTCTGTACATTTGCGTTGTAAAATTCTTTTCCTCCGTCGGTTTGAAAATTTTTCGGGCATCTTCCATCGTCTCGAAATATCGCAATGCCGTTCAAAAGCCGTTTGATAGCCGTTCAAAGCTGTTAGATAGTGGTTTACATATTATAATAATAATAATACATTCATATTTAAAAGACTTGTAGACAATTGTCCGCGGGAACGTGCTATTGTTTGTCTTCTTATCATGTACAGAAGGTAAGCGTCCTTTGTAACTGATACATCCCCTACTCTAAAATGTTTAATCGAGACAATGTCTGCCCTGTCGTGGCTGTCATAATGTTTCGAGCAGTGAGTGACGAAAAGTTTAAGTGAAAATATTCAAAATGACGTCACTAATAGACTTGATATTGCAACAGGGCCGATCGAATGCGTGGTGGGCTCACGATCTGATGATGGGGCTGTTGAGAGCCCTATTGAATCTAGTAGTATACCAGAGAGTAAGTAACATTTTTTATTTTATGTTACATTTGTAACGCGGTCACCTCGCTCTAAGCTCGGATCGGCTCGTCGGTGTCCGGGTTCGAGAGGAGGGGAGACTCAAGCTTACCAGGAGCCGGTGCAACCTGGCGGGGCTAAGTGCAACCTCAGCCCGTAGAGCGGTCGAGACAGGAGTCGGTTCAACCCGATGGGGCCAAGTGCAACCTTGGCCCGAGGTGTAGGGTGCCGGTTCAACCCGGCGGGGCTGAGTACAACCTCTGCCCTAAGAGGTGATAGGTAATGGTGAGATCGGTATCAGGAGCTGGTCGGGATAGGATCTGGTCTCGATGTCTTGGCCAGCCGTTCTTATATACCCGGCCGACGTCCCCCACTGTGCGCCGTCGGTCCGGCGGTGGGAGTTGGTACCGCGTGGGGACCCCGCGAGAGAGATCGAGCGTGCCGGTGAGCGAGAGCGCATGTGAAGCGAGATAGCGTATGTGACTAGCAAGATGGCGGTAGCAGGACAGGTAGGGCTAGGTAGAATAAGCGAGGCGTGTGTGTCTCTATATATATATATATATATATTTACAGACAGCCGGCCTGTAGTAACGGCCCTGCCGTTACATCACCCCCCTCCGATGAGGGGGCGGGGGCGTAGGCGGCTGTTCCTCAGTGTGCCGTCTACGTTGAATCGGAGGATCCATAATCCCTCCGGGGCACAGATGCGGTGGCGGCGCGCATGGTGCACTGCGTGCTGGGGCACCCGAAGGGTGGTCCCCGGAGCCACCTGTACGGCAATAGTTCCGGCCGGTCGAGTGCCCACGGCCCTCAGCGGCGGGGGTGCAGTGTCGGCCTTGGTGGTGGATGCGCCTCGTGTTGGTGTTGGCGCATGCGTTGTGGCGGTGCTGGCGGCCGGTCGGGGGACGGCGGGGTGTCGGCGTCTGTCCAGTGCGGCGGGTGGCGGTGCTGCGGTGGCGCACGCGGTGGCCTTTGGCCGGGCTGTGCGGGGCCGGGATGTCGGCTTTGGCGCCCGACGTCGGTCCGGTGGTGGTGGTGGCGGTGCAGACAGGAGGAGGATCTTCCTCCTGTTCTCCGCGTCACCCCGCTGGATCTTGGTCCCGACGCTGGGCGCCGGGCGTCGGTGGCGGTCCGGTGGCTCCACCCTCGGTGGTGTAACGGGCGTTGGCCCGGGGCCATCGGAAAACTCGCTCTCCTCCTCCTCGGACCATCGCCCGAACAATTCCACCAGCTGCTGGCGCTCGGCTTCCATGGGCATGTTGCTGGCCGGTAATCGACTATTTTGCTCGCGATTTGGTGCTCCGGCCTTTATACGCCTTTTTGGAATGTTTGGTATGCGGTATGCGCGGTTTTTTGCGGCGCGTTATCGGGCCGGGTACGCCATCGGTTGCGTATCGCGAGGTGTTGGGACGCTCCGGATCGGTAATTGCGCGTTCTACTCGTGTCGGTGCCCGGGGTCGGTAAGGCGATCGTTTCCGCTTGTACCGACTTTCGCGATCGGTCAGCGTGACTTCCGCGGTCGGTATGCTGGGTATCGATGCCCGTGGTCGATAACCGCGAGGTTATCGCGCGCAGTCGGCGTTCGCGATCGGTAATCGCCGGGTGATGGTAGTTTTCCCGCGGTGGTGGCTGTACGACGGGTTCCGGCTGCTAGGCGTTAGTCTTCATCTTCGGGTTGGTCCGGGTGCGCTTTTAAGTCCTGTAAGTGGACATGCCGGTGCCAGCGTCCGCATTGGTCCCGGAGGTCGACGATGACGGGCGAGATGATCTTCCGCACCTCCAGGGGCCCTATGAATTTTGGGGTCAGTTTGGCGTTGAACGCTTTCGCTTTGTCGGAGAGGGTATGTGTTCAGGAAATATCGCTACCTTTTCTCAATCTTTGCACCGGCATCTCACTTACTCTAGTCCTTCTCTCTAGCATTTTCTCTCTCTTCCTTTTTCCTCTTGTACGCGGCCGTGACCCAATCCCGCAGCCTGTCCTATCAATCTAACTAGTCTCGCGCAATGTTATCACCCAATCATAAGCACGCTCTCAGGACCTTATCCGCGCTCCTGCGTCGATATCGACCCTTCCGGAAATCCTCGATCATTCTGTGAGTACCGGTCTATCGTGACGCACGTTGCCTTTAGAACAGTTTTCGCTCTCTGAATATTCGGTTTAGATTCTCGTGGATCTGATCAAGTGAACTCTAATTCGGTTGTATCAAACGGTCATTCTCATCTCCCGGAAATTAACAGCATCAAATTTAAGAATCATACGCGCGTGAAGTGTGCGCTATCCCTTCTCGGGACACCGGGGACTTGTACGCAGTTATCGTACGAAGCACGCGGTACGTCGTAGAGCGACGTAACATTCTCTTGCAACCTCTCTCGAATTCCTCGGCGGATTTCGCGGTCGTTCTCAATTACAAACTATAGAATTATTGCATAAGATCCTAGACTAATAAGATTTAGTGTAATTATTAGAATAAAGCGAGATATCATCGCTAGAAGAATTGTGAAGTGCGGCTCATATTTCTTTGTGTGTGTGACTCATTGACTGTTCTGCTCGACACCCCCGAAACCAGACATTTCTCGGGTTATTTATTAAACAGTATGGTTCCTCTTCCATACGAGCTCCCCTAATTTTGGCCTCCAATCCCGTCGTCGCAAATTATAATGTCGTTCCTGGCGTTGGAATGCCCGTGCTAGGCATATCCGGACCAGCTCGTATGCCTCGTGTAACCGCCGGTGGATCGTGTCGGGTTGCGCGGCGGTTCCCGCTTGGCGTCGGTCTTCCGGATGCGGTCTGGCGAGTTCTCTCCCGTGGTTGAGGTAGGCCGGGGTGTGTCCCGTGGCCTCGCTCCATGCGGTGTTGAACGCGTACTAGAGAGCGGTAATGTGCTCGTCCCACGTCTTCTGATTCCGCCCCACGTATTGGGCCACCATCGTCTTGATGGTCCGATTGGCCCGTTCCACCGGGTTGCACTGCGGCGTGTAGGGCGGCAAGGTGCGGTGTCGGATCCCGAACGTGGTCAGTAGCCTCTCTAGCTGCTTGGACTTTAGTTGGGTCGCGTTGTCCGAGATGACCCACTGTGGGCACCCGTGTCAGTACACGATCTGGTTAACGAAGGCTCTGGTGACGTTAGCGGCGGTTGCCTTCCGCAGGGGCATGACCTCTAGCCACTTCGTGAACCGATCTTGCATTGTGAACAGCCACGTGTGCCCTTGGTTGGAGCGGGGCAATTGCCCCATTAGGTCTATCGAGAACTGTTGCCATGGTGCGTCGACCGGAGCGGTGTGCAGGGTGCCGGCGGGTCGCTGTTGTGACACCTTATGAGCCAAGCAGGTCGCACAGGAGCGTACGTATCGGGCGATTTCCCGTAGCATCCCCGGCCAGTAGTACTGCTGGGCGATGCGAGCCATGGTTTTGGCGGTCCCTAAGTCCGGCGGCCGGGTCGTCGTGCCAGCGTCGGGGCAGGGCGGCGCGTGCGGATGTCGGGACGCATTGTTTCCATTGCGCATCGGCGGGTATTTCCCGGAAGTCCAAATCGTGGAGTATATGCCGATAGAAGAGCCCGTCGCGTATCTGATAGTCCGGCCGGTCGGCTGGTCGGGTCCGTACGTTTTGCTCGATCCGGCGATACCAGGTGCATAGCGGGGTTTGTCGCATTGCGGCGACCTCGGGCTGGCGGGAGAGCGCATCGGCAACCTGATTCTGGAAGCCCCGGCGGTACTTTATCTCCATGTCGTGCTGTTGTAGCTCGAACAGCCATCGGGCCAGTCGGCCGGACGGAGCTTCCAGGCGTTGGAGCCAGCGTAAGGACTGGTGGTCGGTGAGTACTGTGAAGCGATACCCCTCCAAGTAGTCCCGCATCCGACGTATCCCCCAGACTACGGCGAGGCATTCCAGCTCGGTGGCGCTGTAATTTCGTTCGGCCGGATTTAGCGTTCGGCTGGCATAGGCGATAACCCGTTCCCCCTCCGTTAGCTGTTGCGTCAGTACGGCGCCGAGCCCGTGTGCGCTGGCGTCAGTCTGCAGCGTGAATGGCTGCTCAAAGTCGGGGCACGCCAGTACCGGAGCGGAGGTTAGGGCCTCCTTGAGGCGCCGAAAGGTCTGGTTTTCGATTTCGGTCCACGCCCAGCGAGCGTTTTTGCGCGTGAGGTGTGTTAGTGGCGCGGTGATGGTGGAGAAGTCCACTATGAATCGGCGGTACCAGGACACTAGGCCTAGAAATTGGCGGACCTGTCGCAGGTTGGTGGGTGTGGGCCAATCGGCGATGGCGCTTATTTTGCCCGGGTCGGTCCAAATTTCTTGCCGGTCGATGATATGTCCCAGATATCGGAGGCTGTTCCGGCAGAAATGGCATTTGTCGGTGTTGAGGCGAAGTTTGGCGGCTCGCAAGCGTCGGAAGACCTCGGCCAGGTGCGTCAGGTGATCTTCGAAGGTTGGGCTGGCCACAACGATGTCGTCCAGGTACACCAGGACGTGTGGTTCTAACTCGGGCCCCAAGACCGAGTCTAGCAGGCATTGGAACGTGGCGGGTGCCAAGTGCAGGCCGAACGGCATGGTCCGGAATTGCATTGGCCCTCTCCCTGGGACGGTGAATGCTGTGGCCGGCCGACTCTCGGGTGCCAGCGGAACTTGCCAGTATCCGTTCTTGAGGTCTAACGTGGTAAGATATTTGGCGCCTCGTAGTTTATCGAGGGTGGCCGCGATGTGAGGCAGCGGGAAGGCGTCCTTTTGGGTCACGTCGTTGAGTTTTCGGAAATCGATACAAAATCGATAAGTGCCATTCTTTTTCTTCACCAGTACAACCAGTACAACCGCATGGAGCTCCATGCGCTTTGCGACGGCTCGATCACTCCGGCTTCCTCCATTTTTCGGACCTCCTGGTCGATTACGGCCTGCATGGCCGGATTACGTGGCCGGTACCGCTGTTTTATCGGCTGGTCGATGGTAAGGCGGATTCGGTGCTCGATGCGATCTGTCGGTCCCCGTATGTTGTCGAAAGCGGCGAACTCCCGGCTCAAAAACTCCCTCAGGCGGCGGTCTTCGTTCGTGGTTCGGGGCGTTAGCCCGGCCGAGATTTCTGCTACGGCGGCCTCGCGGGGGTGGTGGTACCCGGGGGTGCCGGTAGTGCCACCCCTAGCTTGGCCCACAGGTCAATGCCGATCAGGATTGGTTCGCTGAGGTTCGGCATGACCTGAAATTGGTGCGTTACGGTGCGGTCTGCGGTGGCGACCGGCAGGTCTATGGTTTGTGTAATCGGTGGTGCCGTCGGCCAAGTTGATCTACTGGGTTACCCCCCGAGGGGGATGGCCGCAGTATTTGGCGCGTTTTGCCGTAGCTGGGCTCACGAAGGAGACTTCGGATCCGGAGTCCAACATTGCCCATATGTGTCGGTCGAGCACTCGTATCTTTATATGCGGCCTTGGTGTGAATCTTATTCGGTTAGCGCGGGTCGGGCGGTGGCCGCTGGTTCCCCGGCCCGGAAGCCGTTTCCCGACGGTGGATGACAGTCGCGGATGAGCACCCCATCTCGGCCGCATCGAGAGCAGAACTTGCGCGTGAAGGGAGACTCAAGCTTACGAGACAGTGTAGGTAGAAAAGATAGTTTATTCAGTGAGAGAAAGATAGATAGATACAGCAGATAGGTGGTGCAGGGCCGGGTGATGTCGTGCGTGGAGCGGTGTCGCTGGTAGCAGGGTGCGGGGCGCAAAGCGGAGACGCAAAGCGGCGAGAAGCGCAAGACAGGTGCGGCGCAATCGTTCCCGGTTTTATTTACATGCGCCTACGGCGCGGTTAGAGCTGGTGGACTTATTACCAACAGGCCTTATTTCTAGCAGACTTAGTACTATGCGAGTCGTATTACGAGTAGGTCTTAAGACTAGGGTGCGGTTATAATTAGCGGACTTAGTACTAGGCAGGTCTGATTACTAGCAGGTCTTAAGACTAGGATGCGGTTATAACTAGCGAAGCACTTATAAGCTACTATCAGGTTAGGCGGCTAGGTATTGCCGGCGGGCTCGAGTGTCACGTCAAGCACTGCCTAAGCAACGGAAGTCGGTTTAACCCGACGGGGCCAAGTACAACCTTGGCCCTAGGTAGGTAGGAGCCGGTTCAACCCGGCGGGGCTGAGTTAATTCGTTCCTTATTCCCCTTACTTCCTCCACCAGTTCCTTCATCCACCCCTCCATGTTCTCCATCTTCTTCTTCCTTCAGTCTCCCCTCTCCTTTCGTTTCCTTCTCCTCTTCTCACCTTTTCACACTCTTACTTCTTCCGCCTCTCTGTGCTTTAACCTCCTATAGTAATATTTACAGCGCGGTCTGTACATGCACTTATAAGCTACTATCAGGTTAGGCGGCTAGGTATTGCCGGCGGGCTCGAGTGTCACGTCAAGCACTGCCTAAGCAACGGAAGTCGGTTTAACCCGACGGGGCCAAGTACAACCTTGGCCCTAGGTAGGTAGGAGCCGGTGCAACCCGGCGGGGCTGAGTGCAACCTCAGCCCGTGGGGCGGTCGAGACAGGAGCCGGTTCAACCCGACGGGGCCAAGTACAACTTTGGTCCTAGGTATAGAGAGCCGGTTCAACCCGGCGGGGCTGAGTTCAACCTTAGCCCCAAGAGATAGTAGGTAGTTGTTAGATCGGTATCAGGAGCTGGAGGGCAGGACAGGATCTGGTCCCGATGTCTCGGCCGGCCGGGCTTATATACCCGGCCGGCGTCCCCCACTGTGCGCCGTCGGTCCGGCGGTGGGAGTCGGTACCGCGTGGGGACCCCGCGAGAGAGATAGAGCGTGCCGGTGAGCGACAGCGCATGCCAAGCGAGATAGCGCATCTCGAGAGTGAGAACGCATGCGTGCGGCAAGCAAGATGGCGGCAGTGGGATAGGTAAGGTGGGCGTATCTCGTTTGGACACGGAACGATTGGACACCGCTCGATTGGACACGTAGTATTGGACACTGCACGATTGGACACAGAATTATTGGACACCGCACGATTGGACACCGCACGATTGGACACCGCACGATTGGACACCGCACGATTGGACACCGCACGATTGGACACCGCACGATTGGACACCGCACGATTGGACACCGCACGATTGGACACCGCACGATTGGACACCGCACGATTGGACACCGCACGATTGGACACCGCACGATTGGACACCGCACGATTGGACACCGCACGATTGGACACCGCACGATTGGACACCGCACGATTGGACACCGCACGATTGGTTCTTCTTCCGCCTCTCTGCACTTTAACCTGTTAAACTCTCCTTCAGTCTCTCCTCTCCTTTCATTTTCTTCTCCTCTTCTCACCTCTTCACACTCTTACTTTTTCCACCTCGCTACACATTAACCTGTACAACTCTACTGTCCGCTTCCTCTCCCTAACCTAACTTTCGTCGTACTTCTTTTATTCGGCTGCCCTTTCTTTTTCCGTTCCTCTCTTCCCCCATTGACTCCCGTTTCCGTGTTCAACCGCCATGTGCTTGTCCACTTCCTTTCACCTGCGCCATCTCATATCCTGCGTCTTCCCTCTCAGCTCTTTGTCACTTGTCCCGTTACACTGCTTTGCCTTATCCGCTTCTCCTCTCCTCCTTACCGGCCGTCGCTTCCCACGTGACTCTTCTCTTCTCTCTCTTTCCATTTTCTTTCTCTTTCTTCCATCTTCCTAACCTCCAGACTGCTCCAACCTTTGCATCCTTCGTCTATCCTGATCCTTTATTCCACATATCTCCCTTCATTCACCTTGATGCACCTCCTCCTGCTCCTCACTTTTGTTCCTTTCTATCTCTCTCGCTTTTCCCTTTCCCGTCTCCTCTTCCTCTTCCCCACAAGCACATTTTCTCACTGCTCACACTTTCCCACCGGAAACGGAAGTCCTATAAATTTTTATTAATTGGCGCAATATTTTTATATCACTATTTTTGTAGAAAATTAAAACAACTATTTTGTAAAACAGTTTTTTAGTTTAAATATGACAGTGTTTTTGTATTAAAATAACACTATTTTGTATAAGAATTTTTCACAACAAATTGAAATAACACTATTTTGTATAAGAGTATTTTTATAGCGAAAGGCGCTTGTGCGCGTGCACTTGGCGCCTTTTTTTCACTTTTTAAAAAAATTCAGCTGACGGCAAAATGTATGCGTTTGCACCATATTGACAGCCGACGCACATGATAAATGAAAAATTTAAACAATTTGTAACGGTTTTACAACAGAATAATATCGCTAATGTATGCAACGTTGCAAAAACGATACGTGAAAGTGATATGTTTAACAGCGAATCACTCATAGATTGCGAATTATTAACATGTGCTGTCAATGATATTCTTCACGATGCTTGTAATAAATAAGTTATTTTACTGTTTATCTGTGAATTTAATTATTTAACCCATCCTTTATGTATGAATAAAAACGGTGTAATAAATATGCACAGTCTGCAAAACTTAGCATGCGAACTCTATCTCTCTCTCTCTCATATGCATGCGAACGCCTCGCGCTATCCTTCTCGCACCGCCTTGCGAACGCCGTATCTCACATCATCCACGTGCATGCATCGCGCTATCCCTCTCCCATACATTGCGGACACCTCGCGCCATCTCTCTCCCAAGGGTATGCGAACGCCATCCTTTTCCAACGTGCATGCAAACGCTATCCTTGTCTTACGCTCATATGGACGCCTCGCACTATCCTTCTCCCACGCCCATTGAATATCATTAGCGCTATCTCTCTCACACCTACTCGCGGACGCATCGCGCTATCTCTCTCACACCTACTCGCGGACGCGTGCGTTCCTTCTTCCCTGCGGACCCCTCGCCTATCGGTTTTGCCGCGATCCCCCTCCCCCTTTCCGCGGACCACTCGCCCACCGGTGTCGCCTCGGTCTCCCTCCCCCTCACCGCGGACCTCTCGCCTACCGG
Organism: Formica exsecta; assembly: GCF_003651465.1. Classification (NCBI taxonomy): domain Eukaryota; kingdom Metazoa; phylum Arthropoda; class Insecta; order Hymenoptera; family Formicidae; genus Formica; species Formica exsecta. Next base: position 73,147 of record NW_021853406.1, read on the forward strand.
TTTCGCCGCGGTACCCCCCGCGCTGGTTTCCCCTCGCCCCTCACTACCCCTCAGAGGACCAGCGTTAGAACCGGCCTTACTACACTACTGCGGCTCGCTGACGTACGCCCGGCTAAAGGTTGGCGTTGATTGGCCAGACTTTATTTAATAATAATTCCTTTATTAAGAATTATAAAAAAAATGGTTCAGGACTTTTCGACTCAGTTTGACCCAATCTACCTTCACCTTTCGTTTGGTCACTTACTTGTCGGACACCCTGTATATATATTTATGTCAAAAGGCAGTTCTCAGAACGTTTTCTAGACATATGATTTTTGTAGATAATAGTATAGTAAATTTATACATATATATATACATATATGACTATTATACTAAATTATATACTTAAATATCATAAATGACTAAAAGATTCTTTCCGTACGGCGAAGGTATTGTACGCGCACAAGCGCCTTTCGCTATAAAAAAACTTATATAAAATAGTGTTATTTTAATACAAAAACCATTCTCTCCCATCGTTAGATCCAGATCCTTCTGTTACCTACCACCACGCTTTTTCCGTACCCTCTTTCCGTCTTCGCTTTTTCTACCATCCTCCATCTCATTCTTCTCTCCTCCATCGTTAAGTCCTCGTCCACGCCTATCTTCCACACTCTCCTTATCTCACTCCCTTTTTCCAATATCTCGTCCTTGTCGTCTTCTTTATCCATTTCCACTAATAATACCTTTTTTCCCCCCTCCCCTACTCTTTCCACTACCCCTCTCATTTTTACCCTTCTCCCCAATACCTCCTCCATTACTCCTACCATAACTTCCCTTCTCTCCTCCGGCTCTTTCTCTTCCACGCCTCTCCACACTACATTTCTTCTCCTTCTTTCGCCTCTTCTTCTTCTCTCTCGCTCTTTACTCTCTCTTCTTTCTCTTCCTTCCTGCTTCTCCTTCCCCACGCCCCTGTTGATCTCTCCGGCTCTTTCTTTTCTCTCTCCATCCTCTTCTTTTCCAGATCTTCTCCTTGTCTCCCTTTCTTTTCTTCTTCCCTCTTCTGTATCCTTTCTTTTCTCTGCCTCTCTCCTTTATTTCCTCTCTCCTCTCTTCCTTTTC
>NW_021853407.1:0-3407 GCF_003651465.1 Formica exsecta
ATTTTTTTATTATTTTTTTTATAATTTTTTTAATAGCTAAGAACACACGTACAATTATATATACACACAATAGTATTAAGGATTTTACATTTTATATTTCATATATTCATATACTCATATTAGCCTTAAGAATTTTATATCCTCATATGCGCATTCATACGCGTACACATATTCTAAATAATATAAGGCTTTATTATTATTAACAATGTATTTAACAGTAAGGAAGTAGAAGCATAAGAGAGAATATTTTATTCATAGCAGAATTATAAAAGTCTTAAACCATGCATGGTGATGCAAGTCAGTCGTCGATCAATACTTTTACGGACGATAAGATTAAAAGGAAACCCCGGAGAACAACGGCTACAGACGCTGATGCAACCGAGTTGGAATGTGGATGAAGCAAACACTAGCTGTCCTCCTCGCATATCAGGGAAGCTCCGTGTGACGTAGCGTTCCCTACCACCGACGCTCCCACTTGCCGTATTCCCGCCTATGGATCTCCCACCAGCATCGGAAGACTAACGAAGAAGCATACGGAGCCCTATCCCACCATGCATAAGAGGACGCTCCCACTGCAGCCTATTCCCACTAGCACCTGAAGACCGGAGGAGCTCAGAGCGAGCCCAGCTTCCAGCATTATTATTCCGGCTCTCTTACAGTTAACTCGTTTCCAATTAAGAAGCATTCTAGCCATTGTCACAAAGCGCTGCGTTAATAATCCGGAGCTTGTACGGCTTAGCACTCGCCCCGACAATCCTTTGTTCTACTTTAAGACCTTTATACATACTCTGCAACGGAGTTTACCAGCCGCTAGTCTAGCGACTGTAATATTACTAACTTAACGTCGAATATAAAGTGATCTTTTATATTGCAACGACTCACAATCATTTAAACGACTGGCTATTCCTACATCCTCAATCGGCCGTCGTCCATTGCATGATAGCAGATGCAGTAATCTCTCTGGAACCTTCAAAGGACCATTCGTAGGAAGGAATCCAGCGTGCTGAAATAGCACTTATCCAGCATATATTCAGACATATAAAATCTGGTAAGTTAAGATAACACCGATTTCACAGTGACAAGTTGAAGCCTTCTGGTCCCTGGCAGACCCGGTGAAGGCCGGGTGGCCAAAAATAATATCTATTCCATTTAAATAAATACTTACCAGTGAAGGATGAAACTAAATATAATAGCTATTTAAACTTAAAAATTAATACAGTCACGTTTCTAATGAATTACTTGGCATTGATAATTTAATTTTCCTTTTTTTTACCTCGAATCCCGGGACGTGACACATGTCTGTAAGTAAGATTTGCCGAAAATTTTCGAAACACCTCAAAGAAATTGAGGAACAACGCTTCTCGGCTCACAGAGCTAAGATCGCTATGTACGCAAGTTTCCTTTGTTCGGAACGACTAAGTTACGAGCCTGTAAGTGAGATTTGCGGAAAATATTCGAAACACATCAAGGAAATTGAGGAACAACGCTTTTCGGCTTACAGAGTTAAGATCGCTATGTACGCAAGTTACCTTCGTTTGGAACGTCTTAGTTACGTGCTTGTAAGAGAGTGTGACGTCCTAGCCGCACATTTTTATTTTAATAAATAATAAATTTTATTAGACTTACTCAAGGGGATACTAACAGAGCAAATTCAATTATAAATTTCATAAAAGTAACTTGGAAAATATGTATATGTGTATTTAATAGACACCCTATATAACAACTATTATGTGTACAACTTTGCTTCCGCCGTTTTTTTCCGAAATTCGAGGCTTTACTGTAAAAAACTGGTTATACATTAGCATTAATATTTATGTTCACCCTGTATATGGACTACACACACAAAACACACGTACAAGCGTATACACATATAAACATAAGGTAAAAAATCATACTTCGTAATAAGAGAACAATGTCAAAAGCTCCACATCAATATTCCTTAAACATCAGGTATATCAAAATTTATATAAAATAATAGCTATTATCCCTAGAACGAGAACCCGTTTAAAGACACCTGGAAAGTAAATTAAAAATAAAGATCTGGACATTTGTATGCGTCTTGCGTATGCGTCCCTGTAAAAATTTGACGCATCCTGCAAATGTCCCCGGACTATGCGTTGAGCATGTATTGTATATACAGGGTGAGGCATTTATAGTGACGCGGGCGTATTTCTCGGAAACGAAGCGAGATATTAAAAAATATTTCAGACAAAAGTTGTTTGGCACGAAGGGGGACATAAGATGGTGCCATTGATGTGACCCTAACCAGCGATCCCGCGCTTACAAGACCTGAGCGCTACCTGCTCAGCCACACGGTCTCTTCGATTATCGTTTATCGCGAAGCGGTTAAGTCGTGCTGGAAAATCTTTCATAATTTTTTTTGGACGGATGCGTGAAAAGCGCGCGCTAAAACTTTAACACAATTTCTTTCTCATTAAGGACTATTCATAGAAAAATTACCGCTGAATCTGAGATGGGCACGTCTGGCCCTCCCCTTGTGAAACATTTTTTAATATCTCGCCTCGTTTCCGAGAAATACGCCCGCGTCACTATAAATGCCTCACCCTGTATATCTATGCTCCACGCATAGTTTGGAGACATCTGCAGGGTGCGTCAAAATTTTACAGGGACGCATACGCAAGACGCATACAAATGTTCAGATCTTTATTTTTAATTTACTTTCCAGGTGTCTTTTAAACGGATTGTCGTTCTAGAGATAATAGCTATTATTTTATATAAATTTTGATATACCGGATGTTCAAGAAATATTGATGTGGAGCTTTTGACATTGTTCTCTTATTACGACGTACGATTTTTACCTTATGTTTATATGTGTATACGCTTGTACGTGTTTTTAACATTGCTCTCTTTATTAGACGAGCAATTTTCTTCTTATATCATGTACGTATATGCATGTTTAAATGATCGACACATATAGTTCTTATATAGGGTATCTATTAAATACTCATATATAGTTTTCAAGTTACTTTTATGAAATTTATGATTGAATTTGCTCCGTTAGTATCCCTTTGAGTAAATCTAATTAAAATTTATTGTTTATTAAAATAAAAATGTGCGGCTGGGACGTCACAATATATTTCACAGATTCTTGTACACTTTCACTTAGTCGCGATTATAATAGTTGGGTGCGATCCGTACGGTATATCGATACTGTTGATATGAGCGAGCGAGTAGTGAGCGTCGGCGCATCTCGCGCTTATTATATATTTTAATCAATTAGGTCGTTGATTAGGGAGGAGTGTGGTGTCCCTGACCGGAGCATGTCTCGTGCTCCGCTCGTCAGCTGTCTCGTCAGCTGCTTACTCAGCTTCCGAGAACGTGACCGTGTCTTACTTTCATTTTATTAATACTCATTTATTCTTTCTTAATTACTTTTTCTCTTTCCC
>NW_021853407.1:3908-5297 GCF_003651465.1 Formica exsecta
GGTGTCAGTTTCTATCTCAGCTGTTCTATTCGATCCGCTTGCGGTGCCGTAGATGTGCTCTTGAATTATTTTCGGTTTGCACATCGGATTTATATTGGTTTCTGGTAGTTTTTTCTTTTCTGTCTTATATTTTTTCTTGGCGTATATAATTGCTATTGTGGTAATTATTATTATTATTATTATTATTCCTGTGCAACTTGAAGCTACGGGATATAGTGTTCGTTAGTAGTACAATAATTGTTATTTAAGTCTTCGTTTGTGTCAGCGAGAGAGGTGGACGCGAGAGTGAGGAGCGCCGCGATATTTGATCTCGATGAATAAGGATGACGTGGAACCGTCGGAAAGACGAGCGACTTGACAATATACAATTTAATGAAATTATATCTAATATTTCCGCAAACAACGGAGGGATAATCTCGTACGAGGAGACCGCACTGTCGAACGATAAGACCGCACAGAGAATCGGTGGATCGCGGGTCGCGAAAGCGCACTGGATTCACTGTCGCGAAGGAACTTAGCCGAGCAGCGCGAGAAGAACTACGCGTACGCGTCGATTACTTTTTGTCAAGAGCCGGCCGCGCCTTGTGCGCGCCTCTTTTATTATCTTGAATCCTTCTAGAAGGATCCAGAACGTATGACTCACTTTCTTTTGTCTTAAGGGAGCAACAATTATGATAGGAAAGATTCACGGTAGTTTCTTGATTGACGGGGGCTGGCAGCCCCTGATTGGGCGCCACTGATGTCAGTTTAAAGCGCAGTGATAGGCTCGGAGTGTCGAAAGGCTCGTAGCTCCCGATAAGCTAGAACAAGAGCGACTGCCTCGAAAGCGGTCATCTCTTTCATCCCGAATTCTCAGAAATTATCGATCGGCCGAGCCGTATCTCCTATCGCTTTAAATTAAGTCTCGTTTAAGGCGCCTCATCTTCCATCGCCTTTAATCCGATTTTGAACAGTTTGTTTCGTCAAGTCTTTCGCTTAGGTCCCTTAATTCTGTCGGGTTTCTAATGACTTTTCGTAATTTTATCGGTCTAATTTTGTCCAATATTTTCTCGTTTCATTTGTCGTGTGTCATCGTAAGATTGTAATCTAGTAGATTTGTCTGTACGATTGTTATTATCGCGGGCTTTTTTGTCCGTATTATGACGTCTTGCGTTGTTAATTTACATTTTTCTTTTAATGTGATTTGTCCGCTTCTTTTTATTTCTAGTTTTCGCGTTGCGTCGTTTTCGCACGTTATTTCGATCGGTTGGTTTGCTCGTGTAGAGTATAACCATGAGTTCGCATTACTCAGCGCTATCCATATGGTTGTATTTGTGTATATGTGTCGAATATTACAGTTGTTTGTGTATGTCTCTAACTGTACATATGCTTGTACTTCGCATAGCGCTC
>NW_021853407.1:5616-13842 GCF_003651465.1 Formica exsecta
GTGGTGTCGGTTTCTATCTCTACTGTTACATTTGATTCGCTTGCGGTGCCGTAGATGTGCTCTTGAATTATTTTCGGTTTGCACATCGGATTTATATTAGTTTCTGGTAGTTTTTTCTTTTCTGTCTTATATTTTTTCTTGGCGTATATAATTGCTATTATGGTAATTATTATTATTATTATTATTCCTGTGCAACTTGAAGCTACGGGATATATAACGTGTTTGTTAGTAGTAAAATAATTGTTATTTAAGTCTTCGTTTGTTTCGTCAAGTCTTTCGCTTAGGTTCCTTAATTCTGTCGGGTTTCTAATGACTTTTCGTAATTTTATCGGTCTAATTTTGTCCAGTATTTTTTCGTTTCGTATGTCATGTATCATCGTAAGATTGTAATCTGGTAGATTTGTCTGTACGATTGTTTTTATTGCGGGCTTTTTTGTTCGTATTATGACGTCTTGCGTCGTTAATTTACATTTTTCCTTTAATGTGATTTGTCCGCTTCTTTTTATTTCTAGTTTTCGCGTTGCGTCGTTTTCGCACGTTATTTCGATCGGTTAGTTTGCTCGTGTAGAGTATAACCATGAGTTCGCATTACTCAACGCTATCCATATGGTTGTATTTGTGTATATGTGTCGAATATTACAGTTGTTTGTGTATGTCTCTAACTGTACATATGCTTGTACTTCGCATAGCGCTCTTTCGTCTAAGTAATGTATGGGATAATTTTATTCGCAAACATATTGATCATTATTTCGCACGCATTTATTTAGATCGTTTTCGGTAGGCGTAAAATACGTTCGACTATCTACGTCTATCGCTATTATCGGTTGATTTACTTCTATAAATATAAATGTGTTATTAAATTTGTGCGTAGGTAATGGGATTGACTTTATTATTTCATACTCGGGGTATGTGATCAGCGGAATTTTTATAATCGTAAATATATTTGTATTATCGTAGTATGCGCTAAGTGTTAAGAACTTTTCGATTGTTCTCCAATTTTCTGCGGATATTTGAAATGGGAAGTGCGTTCCCTGCGGTATTTGTGACGCTGTTTCCTTCATGTTATCTAGAATGCTTTCGATGGGTAATAATCTTATGTCGATTATCTCTTTTTTCGCGTTCGTCAGATGCGCGATAATGTCCATAAGATCGTTCGTTAGATCTTTTATTATGGCATTTAATATTATGAAGTGTTCGTCGAGATCTTCTCGTTGTCCATATCCGGCTTCTGTTTGTATCCAGGCTTGTCGCATCTTCTCTGTTATATTTCAGAATTGTTCTTCATTTTCTTGCAGAACTTTTTCAACATTATCCACATGCGCAATTGCTGCGTTTAATATTTTAATCTGATTTTTCATCGCTTGCTGCAGCGTTTGCTGATTCCTTTGCACGAGATTTAATTGCTCCTTTATAATTTTTTCGTCGTCTGCGTCCATTGTGCCGAAGATGTCTGTGCCGTATAGTTTCTCAATTGTTTATGTCGATGGTCCATTGCGACAATGTCTAGTTTTATCACCATTTTCCATGTGGATTCGATTTAGTTTATCTTGCCCATTTTTTCGAAGTAGATACCCGGTTCATATTTAAATTCTTTTATTTAATAAAGATATTTCAGACTCTCACGTTCGTATGCTCGCACGCACACACGCAAAGCGAGTTTGTCCTTCAAGGCGCGTTTGCAGCGCTCATGTATGATTTTATGCTTGAGTGTGCAAATACGCCTTGAGAGACAATTTTGTGTATGTGCGTGCATATGTATATGAGACGTATCAAGCGACGCGATGCGCGAGCAGTGCGAGTACGCAGTACGTGAGTACATGGTAGCGCGATAACGTCGTGACGCTAAGATATAGTGTTAATAAAAAGGTTATAATAGCGAGAATAATCACACATGGAGAAAATTGTACGCTGCAGACTAGTGCAGACAATTATGCAGACATGTTCAATTTTACAATAATATGGATCAGGTAATTATCGCTTCTTATTACACTATAAATGGTTTATTATCATCAAATAGATGATATAATAAACATTATGACATAAAAATTGTACTTGTTGTACTTGTAGATATATTTGATGATAATGTTATATATTTGATGCTATAAGTAGATTGAAAATTTCGTGGAAATTAATATATATATTTGCTTATACATGTTTATTTATTATTTTATATATTATTTCTTGATTATATCTGAATATTGTCTAAATTATAATGCTTGTTTGCAGGATAAAGCGAAATCAGTCAATCCTTTCAAGAAGACCGGTGTAATGCACCTGCAATCAGCTGAAAAACTTTGTTAAACAGCATAATATAATTATAGTAATATAACTAAGATAAGTATAATTAGCGTAATATAACTATATTTCCCAAATAGCAAGGTGTCTTAATTATTTCTTGATATTGTCTAAATTATAACGCTTATTTGCAGGATAAAACGAAATCAATCAATTCTTTCGAGAAGAGAAAGAAATGAGTTGTGGCACGATCCTTTTATAGAGCATTGTAGTCTCTTGATAGAAGACGACTCATGTCAGTTAGGTTATAGAGATTTGACAGCAACAGACAGTAAGTACAATTGGATGCATTGATAATACATTGATACACTTCAATATTTAATTTGCAATTAAATTTCTCTGCGATATATAATTAATAATACAGTTTGATTACATTTATATATTACAGACAATCTGCAGAAGATATTAATAAAAGAAATAGAGGAATCTGATACTTTGAATGAAAGAAAGACATCGTTCGCAAAACTCGACGAGAGATCGTAAGATTAGCGACAATAACTGCAACCGAATGCGACTTTGGCACCTGTTTGGACCTGGGAGACGACCTCTTTTTAAACAGCGGCATTCGTTCAAACAACGGCTTTACAAACGTTATTTATTGCTTATTTATTTATAAGAACTATTATTATTATTATTATCATTATTGCGAATTAAGTGTGATTTAAAAAAAAATTGTATTTGATTTATATATTTATGTAATCATAACTTTAATATATATATTGTAATTCCAATATATCTCTTGATCCTATTCTATTATCCTGTTCTATTCTGATTTATTATATTCTAATGCTTTTTTTGCGATTTAGAAAAATTGGAAATTTTCAAAAAAGAATTTTAGTTATTGATGTGGATACCGTGATACTTTCCAAATACCAAAGAAAATTGTGAAGAAAATAATGCTAACAATATAAATAATATTTAATAATTTTATATAAATAAAAAGTTATCAGATCAGATTTCAAGTTGTTATAAAATATGATTTATTTATAAAGATATAAATTTTTACATAGAAGGCACAAAACGATCCAATTTTACAGTTAATAATAAACCTAACATATACAATAAAGTTGGTTTACAAAATCGTTTTAAAAAATAAAAAAGTTGTTTTATACAGTAGCACATATAAGATTGTATATCATATACATATTATGCAATAAAAAAGAATTAAATCCAAGAACAAATTAAACGTAAAGCATATAATATTAAATGCAAATCGATAAATGTTGAACTTAAAAAAATATACGGAATTGGCATTATCAATTATTAAAATCTTAAACCAAATACTAATAATAAATTTTATCTTAAACCAAATATTAAAAATAATAAAAAAATAACTAAAAATAATTTTAAAAAAATAACTTAAATATCTTTGGCTTAAATCTTCTACGGCAGCACTTCCAACAATTAAGGGCCATCGCATAAGCTTTTCCGTACTGCGTTACGTTACGTTAAGTACTGATTCTAAACTTAAATTCATACGTAATTTTAAACTTTAGTTAACGCACAAAGAAAATCGTAACTGTTTTTGCTATGTTACGGTTACGATTTTCTCTGTGCGTTGACTGAAGTTTAAGGTTACATACGAGTACAGGTTTAGAATCAGTACTTAACGTAACGTACTGCATTACGGAAAAGCTTGTGCGGTGGTCCTAATTTGTTCCTCTAAATCCTCGTCCTCGTCCTCTTCCTCTTGCGCCCCATGAATATTGTGAGAAGGCCAGTTGGTAGAGGAACCGCATAAAATATTGTTGTTGTCTTCGTATGCCTGCAGCTCTACCTCTTGGTCTTCGAGCTATACAATATAGATAAAAATAATATTAATAGAAGTATATGCAGTATATTAAAATAGTATATTAAAAATAATTACATTGCCTATCTTCCGCGACGGGACCGGCAGCGATGGGGCTAGCGCTGATGGGGTTGCCGGTGACGGGATTGCCGGTGACGGGGTTGCTGGCGATAGGGTTGCCGGCGACGTGGCCGGCGACGAGGTTACTGGCGATGAGGCCGGCGATAGGATTCCTGACTGATTTGACAGTCATGGGGCCGATGGCGGCAAGATTCGCGGCCATAGAATCAGCGGCGATGCGGCCGGCGACGGGGTTGCTGGCGATGCGGCCGGCGTCGGGGTTACCGGCGATACGGCCTGCGACGGAGTTGCCGGCGATGCGGTCGGCGACGGGATTGCCAGCGATGCAGCCGGCGACGTGGTTGCCGGCAGCTGGATTGCCGGCGACGGGGTTGCCGGCGGTGTGGCCGGCGACGGAGCTGGAGACGGGGCTGGCGACAGGAACCGCGGCAACGACTGATTCAGCAGCCATGGGGCCGGTGGCGGCGACGGGATCAGCGGCGACGGGATTGGCGGCGACGGAATCAGCAGCAACGGGATCGGCGGCGACAGGATCAATTTGAGTCGCGGCAAATGCGTAGCTTGTGGGACTCGTATGATCCTCCTCACCCAATTCTAACGAAAATTTCGTTAAGAAGTCGTCATCGTCTACGTCCATCTAAAATTTTAAATAAGAATATTAGAATATTATTATAGCAAAATTATTTATAAATTTTAATAAAATATAAAGAATAAAAGATATTACTTACCTCGTGTGCTCTTTCTTCAGCCATGTTGTTTCGATTTATTGAATCATTGATCGATAATTTATATAGATCTGTAACTTGCATGAACAATGAGAAAGCATTGTTTCTCATTGGCTGTTAAGCAACGCGTATCAAACGATGCGGTAGCGTCGTGACGCCGAGTATTTATTTTTATGTTATCATCAGAGCATTATCATGTTGTGTCATCATAGTAATATTTATTCTTCGCCCGTTTTAAGTTCGTTCTATAATACGTTATATCATGGTCTTACGATTATATCAATTACGATTACGTAGTTTGGTTATAATCGTAATCTGTGTTCACGGCGATCATGACAATCACGATCACGACAATCACGATTACTAATCGACAACGATTCTGAGGTATAATAATATTTATTTGTACGTCACTATTTTATTTTATAGCCTTTATTATATTACAGATATAAAAGTACTATAAAAATACTATATAAAAGTACCATAAAAATATATTGCTTTGGACCAGGCTTTGGACGTGGTACCAGTGGCAGATATTTGACATAAATATTATTAAGGTATTAAAATTAAATATATTTATATGTGATATTATTATGGCATTTAATAATTAACAAAATATTTTTATTTGCAGGTTATTTATTATTATATCAGCTGTTCTCTGGCGCTGGATTTCCGCTGCCATAAATATTTATATATATTAAAAATTTGGCTGCTATAAGCGCTGTATTAAAAAAAAATCGGCTGCTATCAGCGCTGAGTAAAAGAATTAGCTTGTATTAAGTCTTGTTTTGCTTAGTTAGCAACAATATTTATAGTAAAAATATTGAAATTAAAGTATTACAAATAATTGTTAAATAATTAAATAATAATAATAGTAATAAGTAATAAATAATCTTTTATTGTGTAATTCGATTTGTTATGTTTGTTAATAAAGTAATCGATAATACCCAAACTCTGAATACTTATGCAATGCAAATAATAATTGAAAATAAATGGTTAGAAGATATTCATATTGATCATTTTGGGTTATTATTAAAATCTTGTTCAGAGTATCAACCACGTGAAACATGGAGAATGCAATGTCCCGATACAATCAAATCTGTTCGTAAAGACCAGAAACATATTCAAATATTATATAGTTGTAGCGATATGATTACTAATAAAAATGGGCATTGGGTTTGTAGCTATTATGGTACAAAAGCTATTTATATTTACGATTCATTGAATTTAAAACACTTGCATGCATATCATAAGATATATCTTGACAAGTTGTATCCATTTTATCTTTTTGATAAAAAATTAATACGATTTCCATCAGTTCAAAATCAATGTAATGCTAATGATTGCGGTGTCTTTGCAATTGCATTTGCTACATCACTTTTATTTGGCCTTCGACCAGATGCAGTTATGTATGACCATACTTTAATACGTCAACATTTGGCACATATGTTTCAATTAGAAAAAATAGAACATTTTCCTCGAATTATAAGACCTAATGATCCAAAAAAATTATTTACTTTGGATGAAATACAAAAAAGGGAAGCTTTAGCTAGAAAAAAACGAGAACGTCGACAAAAAAAAAGCTGAACAAGAAAAGTCTGTAGATTTAATAAAATTAAAAAATAATGTAACTGAAATGACAATACAGCAAGCAGTAAAAAAACATGATAAAGATCCATTTGATCATTATAATATAATAAATAAAAATAATAATATTGTAAATGAACGTAACAATGTTGAGAATTCTATTCATGGCACTTTTAAGAATTCCTTTTCATCACTGCATATTTCTGCAGACAAAACACAAAATATTAAAAAAGATTATACATGTATTCAGGAAAATACGTTGTCAGATGTCAGTTCTTGCATAACAAAAATGAACGAACACAAATATACAAATCTTGTTGCAAATATTTTATCTCTAAGCATGCAGTATATACAGATTATTCTTAGAGATGAATGGTTAGAAGATATTCATATTGAGTATTTCGGTTTATTATTGAAAAGTTGCTCAGAATATCAATCTCGCGAACCATGGAAAATTCAACGTCAATAGAATTGAACCTGTTCATAAAAATCAGAAACATATTCAAATATTGCATAGCTGCAGCAATATGGCGACTAATTTAGACGGTCATTGGGTTTGCAGTTATTACGATACTAAAATGATTTATATTTATGACTCATTGAATATGAAACGATTACATGTACACCACAAAATTTATCTTGAAAAATTGTACCCATTTTATTTTTTTGATAAGCAACCAGTACAGTTTCCAACAGTTCAATTGCAACCTAATGGTAATGATTGCGGGGTTTTTGCAATAGCCTTTGCAGTATCCCTTTTATTTGATCTTCAACCAAACAGAATTATATATAACCATAATTTAATGCGTCAGCATTTAGCAGAAATGGTTCAATCGAATAGAATAGACCATTTTCCTCAAATCGCAGAAGTAATTGATTCAAAACAAATTAATCATAAATATGCATTCAATGAAAATAATATAAAAGATAGTATTGGTATTAATAACATTACTAAAGACAGTGCTGGGATTTACTTGCACATTTCGGCCCGATTCCGTGGCTCACGCCTATTGCCCCCCACTCACTGCTCGTGCGTAAAACAGAAAATGGAAGTTTGTTTGACACGTGCAACGGAATGTTCTTCATCAAAATTCACAGAATATGTAAATATGTTTTGTGGACAAGATAAACATAACGCTTCTTCGGAATTATATTTTACAGAAACTACCTATTATACATATAACGTTTCTGAACCTATTATAATGGATTCCGAAGGTAAAGCAATTAACATTTTACCGTTATTAGAATCAAAACATAAAATCACAAAAGCATGGCGCTGTAGTTCTCTTTGTAAAATGGAAGAGATCATTATTAACGATTTGAAGTGTTGCTTTGAAGAATTTTTAAATTGTACATTAATGACTCTGCGTAAAAATTACCATAAATCCATGTGAGTGGTTATGGACCGATTTGATAGAATATCTTCGAGAAATAAATGAACCAATTGCCAATTAAAAATCTGCGAACGAACTTATTGCTCTTGATCCTGTATCAACTTCGAGATTCGTAGATAATAAATTTAAAGCTATGCTTGATTTTATTTGTTCACCTGATAATTTAATCGGAGAGGTCACTCATTACTTTTGGCGTCGTGAATATCAAGGTAGAGGTATGCATACTTTTCATTTGCTAATTTGGATAAAAGATGCTCCGATAATTGGTACATCTTCTAATGAAGATATTGCATCTTTTATTTTAAGATATGTAACTTGTAGAATTCCAAATAAACAGTTATCACCTGAATTATATCGA
>NW_021853408.1:0-276 GCF_003651465.1 Formica exsecta
CTAAATTTCATTTGCCAAATATATATACCAAATAGCATTCTGACAAATGGAAAAGTACTATGTAACAGATCTATTATATTCATTAACGATATTAAAACATGCTTCATCTAACTCAAGCGATGCATCGAAAAAAGAATTGATTACAATATGTTGATTTGCAATAGACATGTTGCCACAGGCTTTGTCAAAATCTTATCAACAGCTTGAAAAATTCTTCTAGCAATGGAACCGCCTATTTTTTATTGCACATTCTTGTAGCTTATCTCGAGAGCTTTT